>NC_062519.1:26823325-26853325 GCF_022655615.1 Tachysurus fulvidraco
CTCCAGACGTTCTGGCCGAGAATCTATATTTATGTATATTAACACAGTCCTATGCCATCCCGCTTCGTTTTGTTTTAAATATAGTTGCGGGATATATTTAGGTTGAGTTTATTATACAAGATACAGACTCTCATCAGCATATTTTTGGGTCGCTGTTTGCCCTTTGCCCTTTCATATAATAAATCTCCCCAGTCAACTCAAGCAGGTGACTGAGTCTGACCGACAGCATACCGACATGTTCATAGAATCTGCATTAGATGAATTATTAAGATTCATTATTCACAACGTTTCATCTATTGAAGATTAGTTAACTAAAGCATATAGACTTGACTGCATTCCAGTACAACATAATAGATGCACTATAAACACCTTTTCACATAGCTTCTTCTTCTTCTTCTTCTTCTTCTTCTTCTTCAAAAAGTAAATATATATTATATCAAGGCTGTATAACAAAAGGTATAGCTGCAGTACAAACTTTCTGGCTCTTCATATTTTATTTGTGTTCAAGTTTAATAACATCACGGTTATCTTCTTAATATCATTAATAGGGACCTTTAGCATATAATCAGACTTATGGTTATAAGCTGCACTAAATATTCCCCTATATTAGGTAGCCGATAATACGCAAAATCAGCCCCATATCTGAAGAAGTCTTTGTTGAAATCATTGTTACAAACGTAACGTTGACCACATGGATGAATATATAACATAAATATGCACATTTTTAAATAGCACATATCAAATACGGATTTTACTCCTTGAACAAAAAAAAAATCAGAAAACGATATGGCGTGAGTTTTGCATGCTTGGCAAAAAGCTGCTCGGTTTTTGAGTTTGCTCAGCCATGTGTTATCAATAAGCATGGCGAAATCGTGATGACATCACAGCGTGTTGACCCCCAGTGGCCCAGTCCTGCCCCCCGGTGATGGCAGTTACAGCTCGTGTCGCTTTCTCTTCTCGTCGTCGTTCTCAAAACTGCCTAAAGATGATCAAAGCTCGGTTTGTGCTATCCTGATCGAGAAAACAAAGAAGAAAATACTGAACGCAAGAAAGAAAGGCTGTAGTATAAAACCGTGCATTCCGGTGGTAAATAGAATAAACAGGACCCCAGCAATATGCTAGTGTTCATATCGAGTTCCGTTTTACTTTCTTCCATTCGGTTGGCTTACAATTATAGTACTATGAGAGCAAGCGATCCAGGACATTGCCTTATTTTTTCTTTTGTCGGAAACCAATCGTGGGTCTGTAGAATTGTGTAGCTTCTCTAGCCTGTTCTTCCGTCTGGACATGTGGAGTAAGACACACATGGGAAAGAAGGAATTAAAAAATATACAAAAAGCCGTAAGTGATTATTATTATTATTATTATTATTATTATTATTATTATTATTATTATTATTATTATTATTTAAAGTTATTCTTGTAACCATTGGCTATAATAGTTTTACTAAGAGGCAGTCGTGTTAGTTTCAACCACTTAGCCATCTAATGTGAAAGGAACACAAAATTATTCATATTCTTCCTCTTTATTAAACAACTGAAAGACTTTATTTTGCCGTTTATGCATTTATGCATTTAAAGCTTTATGAACAGGATTGAGGTTTATCTGTTTTATCCCCATGTGTTGTCTAATTTGCTCTGAATTGTTTGACAGATATTATGGTCTTAGCAAGAAGGCTGCTTGTGTGTTTCAGTTTTATGCCTATAGTATTAGTCATAGATTATATCTTATCTTCTCGTAACCTTTAGAGAAAAGCTTTGGCCCGACCCAAATGAGAACATTATAAGCTGTTCATTGATTGGTTGTGAATGGGAACATTTAATGTTCACACACCGCAGTTACACATCACATCTCATACATGCACACGCTATCTACGTTTTTCTGTAATAATGTTCATCTTTTGTATGCTTTTTATAGAATGTCATCATATAAATGTACATTATTAGTACATAATTATATTTATACTATAGTGGGAGGGACTGAGGGGATTTTAGGGAGATAAATTCTGAAGCTATCCAGGGACACGTTTAGTTATTTAGTTACGAACAGGGAATAAAGCGTTTTAAGGCCTACTGTACCGGAGAGATCCCCCCCCCTTCTCTCTCTCTCTCTCTCTCTCTCTCTCTCTCTCTCTCTCTCTCTCTCTCTCACACACACACACACACACACACACACACACACACACACACACACACACACACACACACATACATACACACACACACACTCACACCTGGCTGTACTGCAATAAGGTCAGCATTTAACATACAACGTGTGAAAGCTGTGTGTGTTCATGTTGGCGAGTGTATAATGTAATAGCTAACGGTTTTGTAAAGAGCATTTTATTTTGTGCCCATATGCGCATATAATGTGTAAGTGCGCGGTGTGTGTGTGTGTGTGCGCGCGCGCGCGTCGGCGCTGCACGCGAACGAACGCGACAGCTCCATGTGACCACAACAGAAGCTGCATATCCGGCACGCGGCGGTGCCTTTAAGAGCCTGGATTAGTTTTTCTCTTTGGTTATCTAGCTGTATGAGTTTTATACGTTATCATAAAGCTAGAGAACCGAATGTAGAAACTAATTCCACCACTTCAAGCCGAAATAACGACTCAGATTCTCTTGGAATCGTGAGGAAAAGACGGAAAAAGGAAACCGGAGAACGAGGCGCTGAGCTCCGGGAATGAGCATGAGAGAAACGGCGGTGCTTGCTAAAACAGCATCGCGGAGGAAACGGTAGGCGACTCTGGGACACTCGGTTCACTTTTATGCCTTGTCTGAGTCATCATCTGAGGCAATCCGTGTGATGTGAATGTGTTTTTTATGTTGCATGGTGCGTAAATGCAGGTGGCTGCCTCCTACAGCCCCCGTGTTAGAAGCTCGGCATTCGCAGTGGATGCTTGCGCTTGAAGATCCGTGTTGCCAGATTGATGTATTTGATAGCTCTTTGGGATTTTTTTTCGTGACATGAAACTGGGACTCGATATACTTACAATTGGATGTACAGTGATTGATTGCAGGTGCGTTGAATGAATGACGCTCTTATGGGATTGGTTTTACACCTCATTTTGGTTGGATACCGATCATCAGGCAACACTACAGTTAAATTCTCGGTATAATAGGAGTACGAGATTTGGGTGATGAAGTACAGTCCTGTCCTGCAGGGTGTGTGGCAAACATTCCACCATAGACCATGCTCATGTGGATTTTTAGACGATGACAAAAGGGTTAAGAGAGTTCTTTTAGACGATTGGTCCGTTCTTGGGTCACGTGGTCTGGCATGCACTCGCTTGTATGTGCGTCCTTGTAAAGATTATGGAAAAGCAAAATTAATACCCAACGTCAGTGTGTGTGTGTGTGTGTGTGTGTGTGTGTGTGTGTGTGTGTGTGCGCGCGCGCGCGTTCGTGCGTGTGTGCTGGAGTTCCACACCAGTATGTGTAACTGTTCTTGCTTCTCTTGGAATAATTGGGACTACAAAAAGTGTTGACAAGTGAAATAATGTAAACTTACATAAGCTTGATTGGCTGGTTACAATGAAATATTAAATAATTGAACAGTATGCTTTTAAAATCCGGTAGTATAATGCCAGTTTTGCAGTTAGCAGACTGATTAGATTTACTAATTTTGGCCAATGTGCCAACATGAACGTTATACTTTTTAAACAATGGTAAATATAGTTATACACAAGGTTGCATGAAGTGTGTGATTATTACATTTTAAAATGCTCCCCTATAGTATAAAAAACTGAAGTTGGTGTGTATGTTTTTGGAAATGGAAATGCAAGGTTAGTAAATTAACTAACACACTTTTAAATGGGTGAGAATTTATATAAAACAGTATAAAGATTAAGTTATAATAAACAATATTAAAGCAAAATTACAGTTTTGCAACTCTGGCTATTTATATGCAATCATCACATTTTCTGTCTGTAATGTAAACGGACCTTATATAAAGATCTTTCTCAGCTTTATCTGTCATGACAGATATGGCCTTTTATAGCATTACTGTACTCACTGTTTCATTTGGAGAATGGCGTACAGCTTATATGGATCAAATAGATCAGAGTAGATCTTGCACTGTGGGAAGCCATTGTGTAAAAAAAAAACAATCAGATGTTTTAAGATCACAGTGACATTGCATTTGTCCATGACCTTGAATAGATGTGCTTTAAATCCTCTATTTTCCTGTCATTATGAGCTTTGTAAGAGATCCACAATTTATCATCAGGATACGTGGTTTGTATTTTGTTTTAATACACCAACTATTCAGTATCAACAAAGACGCTTTAACCTTGTCATGAACATGAACTTGTGAGAAAGGGGATGCTGGGAGTTGATATGAGTGAGAAGCAACACAGCAGGTTACTTGCCCTCCATGCTGTCTAGAGCAGAGCATATTATTTGATAGTGAAATACTAGCTTTGTTTCAGTAAGCTGACCAAATACACGATTTACATTACAGATTGTGACGCTTTGATATGGTGTGTATGAATCTCCAATGACAAGAATGCTACAATAAAAATATAAAATCTATAATGCAAATATAATGTGCAAAAACATGTTATTAAAAGAAATGCTTTAACATTTCAGTAGCATTGCCATTTAGCTTTCTCATTTACAATATACAATAAAACGACATATTATGCAGGTATTGTGCATATGATCTGGTCAGAAAGAGTGATGTAAATATGCCCCAGAGATGGACGTCCAGTTTGAGGCCTACTTGTCTGAATGAGGGGTGTCCCAGACGTTTTCCCACATTAATATGTGTCTGGGCCTGCAGTGGGAGCCGGCAGATGGAGTCTTGTTTTAGCACCTGGCATATGCAGTGCTACTATTGTCTACGCCCATGACTAATCTCAGTTATATGTAACCAACTCTGCATTTCAATATTGCTGCAGATTAAAAATATATTACAAGGAAAAGAAGGACAAAACACATGTGTTCATGTTAGAGAATGGGAACCTTAATTCAAGAGGATCTGTTTATGGAAACACTATCTTTGGCTTTTGTTATGAAATACAAGTGCAACTGCTTTAAAAAAAAAAGGAGTATTATCTATTATCATACAAATTGTGCATCTGATTCAGTTCATTGTTAAAAGAGGTAGCCCGAGTCTTATACCTTACCGGTGTGTGGCCTGCTGTAAGTGGATGGATAACAAAGCTGTGTTTCTGCTTCATGCTGTTAAAATGTTCTCTGAGTAAAGGCTTGTCAGAATTCAGCAAATACAGCTGTCACCAGCAGAAAAACGATTTTTGTGAAGTTTTTTTTTTAAGTAACATCATTTACATAACTGCAGATAAGGTCATTAGTCAGTATCTTACTTAAACCAATCCATCCAGTCTTGCTATCTGAATGTGAAGATGAATTATGCAGCATTTAAAAAAAATGGCTAATTTAGAAATCCATGTTCTATTAAACATTTTCCCATTTTTAACATGCACCATCCTCTCTTATTGGAGCATTTTTAAAAATAGCTATATAGCCCCTAGAACTGTCAGTTTCATTGTAAAATATTACTTTTACCTAAAAGAGCCAGCGCTGAAGTTTTGTAATTTTTTGTACGTTTTTATCAGTGCACTTACACTTAGTAGCCGTAACATCTGTAAGGCTTGTAACGTTTCAAATAAAGCTAGAGGACTCCATCTTTCCTGTGTAATATAAGTTTCATATTCTTTTTTTCATATTTCTTCAGGACTGTAGCCATCAAACATATTTTAAATAATAATTAGGTTTGTGTTTAGATATATTAAAGATTATGACTAAACTATTGTTATAGCTAAACTATTTCCGTTTTTATAACCAGAATGAATGAATTTCACGCTGTTTTACCACGACATATTTGAACGGGATAACTATTTTGGTTTGTTATGCTTCATTCGAGTTTGAACTGGCGCGGTGAAATGGACTTTCCTCTCTCATTATCATTCACTTTTCGTTTTTCTCTCTCTCTCTTTTTTTTTTGCTTCAAAAAGCAAATGTCACTCATTTCCCGTCTGAGCTCGTGAATCCGGAGTGTGGTAACTTAGCAACCGCCTCTGATCCATCAAACCAAACAGGAAGGAAAAGTGGCCGTGTACATTATTACAGCGCTAACATTGAACAAGAGATACATTAAACGACATCTTTTAACCAACTAAAGGTGTAGTTTGATGCAAAAGACGACCAAAGTATTTATTTATATATATTTTTTAAATATCCTTTTTTAATTGACCACCTATTTCTCGGTACCTTGTAAGCTTGGTTTAGACTTCAGATACATTTACGCTAAATGTATTAAAAAATTATTTTTAAAAAATGTGAACACAAAATAGAGTCTAAGCTAGATTTGTCTAGTTTACCACTAGACCTTTAAATGTTAATAAAGCAAAATAAAACGTTACATTTACCTCAGTTCTGCCTTAACATACATTCTTTTTAAATGTTTTCTTTTATTCTGTTTTTTTAAATCAGGTTTAAATGTCTTACATTTGTAAAAGGTTGACTAGACAAAAAAGTTGTGAATACAAAGCGAATACAAATGCAGCACATTTCATTTGATGCAAATGTGAGCTTTGTGAGTGTTTTTTCTTGTGAGCACCTTTTCGTGTTTTCTGTAATAATTTGTGTTTTGTATATATCATTAACTGAGAGACTACAAATATTTATTTTAAATGTTTTTCTCTCAGTCTTTTCTCTAGATGTATTGTTAAATCAGAAAACATCCTGATACATCAGGGTGAATTTGTTTATTAAGGTGAATTTGTTTATTTTTAAGTAGAATTCCAAGCCACAATGACATTTGCAGTTTGTGTGTGTGTGTGTGTGTGTGTGTGTGTGTGTGTGTGTGTGTGTGTGTGTAGACTGGTTATTAGCCATTCACTGCCTAATTGTGAAGGTTTACTTGACCTTGTTGCAGTAGATATGGCAAATACGTAACAGTCAAATAAATAGATAATTAGAATCAATGACCAAAATGTAAAAAGTCTTCTGTAAAATTTCTTCCAAGTTCTTGGAACACATATTACAAGTGGCATGACATTGTTTTTTAATTAACGTAAACACATGCATTCTATTGGTGCTATATGTATTTACCGACAAATCTGTTTTGTTTTGAATAGGGGATGTGGATCATGGTGTGGGCTGTTGAACGTCAAGGCCAAAAACACAAAGGAGATCCAAGAGTATAGTTTAAGGTGAGTGTTGCAGCCCCTGGGGCTTTAATATATCTGGCAATGTGACCTTGAGTTTCACGCTGACTTCAGTTATGCAAAGAACTACATACAATCATAATGCATGTTAACTCACTGTAAACGGATAGAAATAATTATCTCTTCAAATTGCGTCCTTGGTGCATCCTTACAGCACCATAACCATTCATCCTCAAGAGATATAGAAGTAGTTTTGTTTTATTTGAAGTACAGCTTTTTAAATGATGTGAGAAAGCAGCCGTCCTCTTTCACGAAAAAAGGCTCGGTGCAGGATAGCAAACATACAGGGGATTACTATGGCAACAGCATTTGCCCTCGTTCATTGGTGGCAAACTGTAAGGCTGGGGAAAGTCACGTGTCTTGAGTCAGAGTGAAATTCTTCATGGCGGCGGCTGCTACGTTTATTTCATGGATTCTGTTAGTGCTCATCCATAAAAGAGACATGGTGCACTCCTGCACTAGACCCATAGACTGCTTGTCATTTCTGTCACATACTGCAAATCTGTCGTGATTTTCATGTCAGGATTTGCACTCCTTCTCATGCTCAGTTTACGATTTAGGAAATGCCTGTTCGGCTTGCATTCACATATTTTGGTGAATTGAGAGATCAGTTTGAACATATACACTGCAAGCTTAAACCATAAATTGAATAATTCTTATTTGGATTCTTATGAGAATTCTGTATTTATTTGTAGTTAGTCTGGTTTGTTTAAATGGCATTACAGAAAAAGTTATTTTAATTTCATATTTATTCGGATGAGTTTGTAGTAAGAGCTCTACACTTTATGATTATGAGAACAAGTATATCACCTGGAATTGCAGTGACATGCATTTACTCTCCCTTTTCTTCCTCCTTACTTCTCTGCTTTGACACATTATACCCTGATCCAATTTGTTAGTTTCCTCGCTGCTGGCAGATAAGCCAGTGTGGAAGCCATTTCTGTAATCTATATTTTAATTCTTTTATCCATTCCATTCTAGTATTCATTCCGGTATCCCTTTTACGATTTTGCATGGGGTGTCTATAAGGTGTGCTCATGTGGAAAGGCTGTAAGGGTGGCTTAGTCCCTCACCTTCCTAATTCCCTTGCTTCTCTCTCCATTCCATGCAACCATCTTCCCAACCTCCCTCCCTCCCTCTATCCCTCCCTCCATCTCCTCCACTTCATCCTGAAGCTCTCTCCCTCCAAGCCACTCCAAACTCGCTCTCTCCTTTTGCCTCACAATCTCAAGTCAGAGTTCAATGGCACATTTTTCCCTCCTTTTTCACTCCCCCACAACTCTAGTGGTTTTTTTGCAAGATGGGGGCAGGCACCTAGTCTGAACTTTAGCTGCAATTCTCCAGACACACATGCATTGTGAAACAGATTGAAAAAGAAATGAGTACCTTTTTCTGTCTTCTTCTGCCAGAACATAAAACTCTCAGACTTATACTCTTACTCTCTCTTCTTCCTTTTGCAATAGTGTTTTCCTCACTACATTTTCTGTTTTTAATAGCTAATTCATCTCTTGATGCAGTTTCCATCTATGAATGAAATATATCTTTATATCACTCTTTATTTTCAGCATTCAAACCAAAGCATATAGTAAATATGATAAAACTTTATTGTTTATTGTCTTTATTGCTGCAATGGCAAAGTATGTCCCAGTCCCAGTTTAGTAAATCCCACCACTGTAGTTTGCAAATAAATACTTAAGGGCTTATGGTTTCAGTACCTCTAAATGACTATTACAGCGCTTTGAAGAAAGCTTAGTCAAGTCATTATGAAGACCTTATGCGATAGTATGTGTTTTCCACTTTTGGAAATCCTCTAAAGCAGTGTTTCTCAAAACAGGGTCTGGGGACACCCAATTAATTTTAATTTCACATCCCTTTAGTGTCTAACTATTATATTTATACTTTCTTTTTAAATTTCATTAACATTTACAGCATTTTACCCAGCATGACTTGCAGAAGCACTTTGTATCAAAATCATCCCCATAAAAGTTAGTAGCAGTATTTCACTTTTCACATAATTTGAAACCATACAAATGTTTGTTGTTGGAGATTTCATGACTTAAAAACCACTAAATACGATTAAGGGAAAACTCATAAAATTAGCCTATTATTTCAATACTTCTGTTTTGTTGTGACCTATTTATTTATTGAGGGATTCTATGGAATCTATTTTTACAATGATATATAAAGAGGTCCCTGTTTGCAAATCTTTGAGAACTCCTTCCTTAAAGGTCCAGCACACTGCCTTCTAATACAGAACTGCAGTGAGATTTGATACTACATACAGTGTAATATTGTACTATTTGGTAGGCTACATTTCGTAATTCAAAGTACATATTGAGACGTTCCTGTGGTATTGATCCACTTTTGTAATGGAAGAGTGTGTTGTGATCCATTTTCCAGTGTGGATGACAAGGCTCTTGTAAAATGGCCAGACATCCTAATTCTGTCACATTTGTCACAATCGCGACAGGAATTCTCCTTCTTCATTCTATTTCTTGAAGAAATGGAGGAGAACGTTAGCAGTACAGATCCATTGATCACCTATGGTATTCTAGCACATTAGTCACTGCAAAAGTGAAAGCTGAGAGTAGAAGAGCACAAACTTCAGCACACAGCAGGCTTTAGCTCAGAGTGAGACCTATCATGAAAAGATGGCTTTCCATCATGGAGAGAAAGAAATCTCTCTCTTTTTTCACTTTTAGGACAGAAAACAGTCTGTGACATTGGCCTAGTTCTAGCCTAGCTTTGCCCAGAGGAAGAATTGAATTGAGGAATCAGAGAGAGAGGATCAGAGGGGACTTGGTTGCCTGTGGCTATCTCCCCCCACTCTATAGCATCTAACTACCTTTCAGCCTCAGCCTCTTCTCTCCCTTCTTCTGCCTCACACATCTGAGCTGCCTGCTTCATATTAACTCACCAAATCGAACACAGAGAGTACACAGATCAATCAAAAACAGCATTTTTGAAGCAATTAAAGTAAGGGAGAAGAACCAAGAGGCTGCATAGCTAAACAAATTCTTTATGAAAAGGAGAATCTATAAAATTGAGTGTTTTTGAAATGCTGTCTGTACAAAAGTACAGTTACTGGATGTAAGTGCAATAAACTGTGCCTCATTATGTTTAATGCGCTAGTTCTAGTCATGTATAAGGAATTAAATGTTCAGTGTAAAATGACACTGAGAGAAGTATCGTGTGGATTCTTGGGTGTCAGAGGGAAAGAATTGCATCAAAAAAAAAAAACATCCTGATAAATTAATTTAAGAATTTTACTTGGCTGTGATTCTGATTACAGCGTGGTAATCTTTAATTATTTCTGTCAGTTTCTGTGCATGAAACATTTTGCCTAAAAATAGAGAGCCAAAAAGCATATTTATAGCTTAGACACCTGTACACCGCTTTCTCTGTACGTTGATTTAAAGTATAGCTGTAGCACTATAGAGCTTGAAAGCAAATAAATCTTTTTAAATTAATACGATGATTGGCTGAAAGGCAAAGTTGGCGAGTGGCTGCTGCATGCAGTGTGAACGAATGCTGACATAAATTAAAGCCTGCATATTTCCCCTTTCTTGTTTAAGATAAAGGTTTAAATAATGTCTTTTATCCGTTAAAGGGTAGGACAAAAACCTATTTTCCTCAGAAAAAGCTAGCCATTTTAGACTGAAAAACATCTCCAGTGGCTGAAGAGGCAGTTGATTTTCTCAGGAAGAGAATGGCCCAGGCAGGCCTCTATGACAGCACCATGCAATGCGCTGCTTCAATAGCGAGGTGTATTTCTGAAGATGGAAGGGGTGGGTGGGGGGCCAAGGAGTGAGGGAGGAGGGGGAGGATGAGGGAAGCACTGTGAAAAGGCAGCAGGCTGCAGCGTGAATGGGGGCAGCAGGGAGGGGGTTGACGGGCTTCGCTCCTTCATTGGCCAAATGCAACAGCCGCAGCGGCTGTGAAAAGAGGTCTCCCCTTTTTCCCACGACCCGGTAAACGGGCCCAAACAGTGGCCCAGGCCCGCCAGGGTCAAGTCACAGCGCTAATATATACACTGGGCTTGTGTGCGCACAATGCAGACACACAGCTCATTTATTCGATGTATGCAGACAGACATGTGTGCACACAGCCACCTCCAGACTAAGACAGGGAGGGGGCAAGCAAGGACCCTGACACTAATTTTGATCACATTGAGGCCATTGTCTAGTTCTATTCCAGTTCTAGATTTTGCAAATTAACAAGCATTTGGTAGGAGTGAGACACACACATGCACACACACCACACACAAACACAGTCTGATGCCTGCCATCTAGCCTTTCAGTTTCTTCAATAAATATGCAGTAGCAGTAGTAAAGTAGCAGCTTGTTATAGGTATAATCCTGAGATGGCTGAAATGAAAAGTCAATTGAAAAGATATTTTCACCATAATCTTTGCTATTACAAATCTAATAATTGCATGCCCTCAGATCCACTATTAGCCTTAAATAGTCAAATGAAAATGTTCTCAAATACATTTTATAATTTGTGCATTTTGCTCAGAAAGTAAAATTTACTTTTGCATGCATTACCTTGAAGACTAAAGGTCTTGGTTGTAAAGTTGCTGGACTGTCAAGGCCTTGGAAGGAACTTGACTGTGAGGCCTGTCTGTGTGTGTGTATTGGGGGTGCTCTGCAGAATTACGTATGTCTCCTCTAAGACTGAAGTGCAGCAGAGTTTAGAGAGCCTGCTTTGACTGAAGCGTGAAAGACAGCTACTTTAGACAATGGCAAAGAGAGGGGACGGCAAGAGCACATAGCAACTCTCCTAGCAACTCCTACACCGACAGGAATTTAGATGAGACCGAATGTCTATAGTAGCCCAAGAGTATAATAAAAGGCGAGTATAAAACAAACAAGGCTTTCTGCTTTCTGTAGAAAAGTCTAAAAACAGTTAAATAGTCTGTATATGATAGAAATATCTGTATATAATGATATGATATAATGATCCATGATAGTGATATAAATCACTTCTTTATGTTTGTTGTATTATGGTTATAGTGTGTGCAGCAAAAGTAGTCATAATTTTTTATAACATTTGATAACATTTTATGGATGTATTTAACATACTCAAATTGCGTCTTTGCAATTTTTTTTTGCAAAAACTTTGTTTTGCTAATATGGGTTATGGGTGATGTCATTGCATGCATTATTATTTTTATTATTATCAGGATTAAAAGGAATATGTCAAGTCAAATATATGTTTTTACAACATCACAGTCCATTAGGAAACACAAACCTAACATTCCCTTCACAACAATGGGTGCCATCCTGTTAAAACAGCTCATACACACTTTGGCACTGTGTATAACTCTGTCTACACCACCCCTACCCACCCACCTTGTCCAGTTTATACCCTTTTATGAGACATTTGTCCCATAGTAAGCCTCATTCTTTTGGTAAACAAGCACCAGCACACCAGCCGTCTTCCTCTCTGCATTCTTTCTCCTGTTCAAAGGCTCCTGGAGTGCAGCGAGACAAAGGGGTAGACTCACTTAATTAGCTGGGCGAGAAGATGCATTGTGGCAATTACCCAGCACAATGAGGGAAAGCTCACGGCCTGTTAATTTGGTGTGGGGCTAGAGAGCTGTTCCTCAGGACCAGAAATAGCCCTTTGTTAGATACAGAGGTTTCGTAATAGATCACATACACTTCGATTAAGGCTTGGAGAATCTTACGCCATGGTTTTAGATGTATGTTATGCATCAAAAGGTACAGCTTTGGGCAATAAAGTTTAAGTATATATATATATATATATATACAGAGAGAGAGAGAGAGAGAGAGAGAGAGAGAGAGAGAGAGTTAAACCCTCAGCTTCCATTTTGAACTAAAACTGAAAATGTAAATTCCAAGGTTGAGATGTTGAGTCCATGTTAAGCAATTACAGATGTCTTGTTCAAGCAGTTGCAAGGGGTCCCTACCCTAAGCAAAATGTTATACTTCCTCAACACTGATCTGTTTTTTTTTTAAGTGGGTTTGAGTGGGAGGGTACTGGTGGTCGGAGCGAGATGGCGCATCGAGGATGCCTCTTTCCCAGTAGAGCCCTCAGGCAGTCACTTTCATGAAGTCAGATAACATTCTCCTCTCTTTTTCTGGAGAGTTCTTTAACCTTGATGAGTGCGATGATGGGGTCGGAGAGGACGAAAGTAGTGGGCAGCATGGTGGAGATGGTAGCAGAGCTTGTGCTCACTTGCAGAATCAATATGAGAGCAGAGCGTGTTGGGAAGCTGAGCACTGAGGGAGGTGGGAGTAGGGAAGTCCCACTGAGGCCTGTAATAAGTCGTCCGCACTGCAGCCTGTGTGAACAAAGATTGTCCTACTACAGAGTTACAGTTCGTCTTGCATTACAATAACTGTACAAAATACAATTTTGGAATTTCTACAATATATGAAATATATTACCACAATATATATGCTTGCTAAGAAAATTGGCTACAAAAATCGCTTTGCTCTAAAAATCTACAAAGATTAAAAATCTACTAGCATTATCTCAGAAAAGTGTATGTGGCATTATGGTTGTAATATTGTATTGTTTTTTACCACAGCACAGCTGAATTCCTTCAGAAGAAGCTGTGGATTAATTTTCCATAACAGCAATTTGGATAATAGTTCTGGGTGTAATGTAAATGGCAGATTTATGTTAATACGTTTGCATTAATATGTTATCTTTTCTGTAGAATCTGCCCAGTCACAGGTAAGTGTAAGCTCAGCAGTAAATGAATAAAACACTGCTCAGACCGTTCTCTTGTAGGAGAATAATCCTCCACTTTACGGCAGGCCATGTCACACATTTTTGTCCTCAAAAAAATGAAGTGTGGCCCATCATTTGTTGTCATTTCATATTGTTCTTTTTTAAAAAAGGCAAAGAACAGTTATTTTGTATGATGAAAAATATAAAATTAAACAAATTCGACATTTAAATGTTCATACACTCATTGCAGCTCCAATTTCTAGCATCTTAATCTCAATATGTTATTTATGTCCATGTCCTTCACCCCTGGCTGGGGTTCTTAGGCTGCATGCCATTATCACTGACTTTGCTAGGAGACCTCCTCATTTTCATAAATGTTTGTGTTTAACCACTCTAATTGAAGCCAAATTTATTAAGCATCAAACATATGGGCACCTGCAAATAAAATCTTATGTTGCATACAGCCACATTGCACTGCTAAAGTTTTTTTTATATGATTGGAGAAACCTGAACATCACAAAGCATTTGTACAACTTTGAACAAGTCACCACAAAACGGTTGGATTTCATTTGATATCATATGACTGAAAGTGCTAAGATAGAATACACAGATGCTCACTGACTGACTAATTCCTTTTTCACTACACGCCTTCATGTTGTGTGTTTCAAATTCATCCACGAGGACAAGTAACCACTTTTAATCATGGTTTTGGCAAAGGATTAAAAAATGTTATTGTTTATTAAAAGTCTCGCAAAACTTGCTGTCACATAGTTATTGTTGACAAATCACTTCTATATAATTCTAACATGCATATACGAATATCTGACTTTTCTGCTTTTTCCCTAAAATGTTCAGATACTAAGCTTGTGTAGGCAAGTCACTTTGACGTCCTATGTGATCCAAAACCTTTGCCATTTTTCTTTGTCTTGTTTGGTACAAATATTACACCCTATTATTACATATACTTATAAGTTTGTAATATTGTAATATATTATAACATTAAGGACAATCCTGAGCTGTATATTTTTAGTCCATCTACTCCTGTTTACACATCTTTTCCTGTCCATCTTGTCTATTTTTGTCTGCTTTCTTTCTCATTCTTTCATCACATCCTTCCTCTAATCTTATGTTAAACCCCTTGATCTATTACTATCTCTCTCTCTCTCTTTCTCTCTCTCTCTCTCTCTCTCTCTCTCTCTCTCTCTCTCTCTCTCTCAGTTGACCTTACCCATATTACCCATTTCTCCTATCTGCTGCTTAGGGCTCTTTACTCCTTCCCAACTTAGCTAATTGAGTTGGTGAGAAGTTAACCGCCCCCCTCATTGGCAGGGAAGCTTGCTAACCCTCCCTTGCAGGAGTGTCACATTGTCGGGTCCCTTTCGCCCCGGTGTAATCCCCTCCGCTGGGACAATGGAACAGCCCACTGGCCACTGAGATACATTATCCCCCCGACCAGAGAGATCCCAGATCATCGAGTCCCACTTTATCCAGCTACACTCACGGCTTCAAAGCTCCGGGCCGAGTCTGTGCACCTCGTTACTTATTCATGTGGACCTGGGAGAGGCGAGAGAGTCCACTGAGATGAAATGGCAGTGCTGAGGAGATGTGGAGAGCTGAACAGCTCCCTGGTGAGCTCCAGCGGAGAGTTTGGAGAGCATGAGCCACCGCCTGCCCTGCTCTGATCTCCAGCATCTACATCAAACATCTTGTCCCAATAACCTGGCCTATTAGCAGTGATGACCACAGCTGGGCTTTGCTGCTGCACACCTGCTGTAGGGCTTTTGGTTTGACAGGGTTGGACATTGCACAGTTCTCATTTCAGTGATTTTAGCTGAGATTTAAAGCTTATAATTAATGTTATGTGAAATCCTCGTCCTATGATTGAGACAGTAAAGTCACTGGAAAATATATAACAGCAATAAAAATGATAGTGTTCATATGCAGAATGAGCTCTGAAACATGAACATAAAGAATTGCTTTGGGTTGTGCTGAAACTGGGGGTGTGGTTTTAGCTTGTCAATCAGAGACAGAAAGGAAGTTGGGTTGCTATAGGAACAGATGCTGAGTGTTAACCAGAAAGGAAACAAACAAAATAGTGTTCATAAAAAGCTCATAAAGCAGGTCGAATTGGTTGTGTGTGTGTGTGTGTGTGTGTGTGTGTGTGTGTGTGTGTGTGTGTGTGTGTGTGTGTGTGTGTGTGTGTGTGTGCTTCCAACTTGTCAATGTAAAGAATATTAAATTAACCCATCTTTTCTCACTTCTCAGTTCACCATATGACTGTTCAGTGAGAGAATGGTTTTGTAGTCTAGTAAAATCACGTTTTAATGTTGCTGTTGTAAATCTCACAGTGTTACTTTGATAGTCCACTTTACAAGGACGTTTTGTTCAGAGGTTGATGACATTGACATGTTAAGCACATACCCTGAAGACCCAAATAACCATGGCAGTCTTCATGCACCAGTTATAAAATTATCTGCATACTTTGTACTGCTTTATATACCCTCTCTGAAACCTTTAGCCCATGAGTGAAAGCATGCACTTTTAATATATTCAAACTCAGTCTGATGGTCCTTGTGCCCAGAGGCTGCAAGAAGGCCCCCCACCCACTCATGCCAAACTATAATTATTACCTCTGCTTTTGTGAAGAGAAAGCATGAATCTGCTTGGTGTTGAGTGTTAGCATTCATGTCCCCATCAGTGCTATCCTGCTTCACCGTTCTTTTTCCCTCTAGTTTCGTTCTTGTTACAAACTACATCCCAAGACAAGGGAATTGGAGCAAAGTGACATGACTCTACTCAGGGAGTCAGGCCTTATTTGCCTGATTTCAACCTTGAGCCCACTGCATCAGCTGCTTTTAGCCCCTGTTTTCTTTCTCTACTTCTCCTGCTGGCTTGGTCCCTATATTGCATGCACATTTACTGTCCCTAATGCATACTAGCTATAAAAGAATATGATGTATATTTAAATAGCCTGTTCAAATGCAAGCTTCACCACATTAATTTTGGATTTTTGGTTTTCCCTATTGTGAGCCCCGCCTTCATGCCTCTTTAGCTCCATGCTGGGCTGCTTCAATAATATTTATGGCCCAATCTTTATCTCTCCAGCCTCTCTTTTCTTTTCATTTTTTTCCCCAAGTCCAGTGCCATGGGGCAAACCCTCCTACCCTTATTTCGCTCCAACCCCCTCTGTGTTGCCCCTGCCCCCCTTTCCTTCAAGCTGACAGATAGACAAACGCACCGTTCTCTCTTTCTTTGCCTTTCACCTCTCAAGCCTCTCTCCGTCCATTCTGCTGCTTGGACACAATGCCGGCTCTTTCTCACGCAGCCGGCCGACCGCAGCCCTGAACTAACAGTATCACTGGGGCTGTCTCAATGCCGCCGAGCACCATTGTGCACAGCCAGAGGGGAGTTAACACCCATGTCTGAGCCCAATGAATAGCATTATTGTGTCTGAGACACAACCCCGGTTCCACCCTATGCCCATCTGAGCTGCGCTGCCCCCTTTTCCCCCCAACTCCTAACAAACGTGCTAGAACTTACCAAAATTTGTAAATTTTTTTATATTTTTATAATGTTTTTTCTTAAAAACTAAGAGAGGGTGAAATGCTTTTACAATCATAAATGACTCTGAAGTGTATCAAGCTATCCTTCTCAATCATTTGCATGATTTCAAACATAATATAAATAATTTTGAGCACAATAGCAACCTAAAAGAAAAAGAAATTATTTCAGATGTGACAAGTATATTCTCTTTATATTCTATTTACAACTCCACATTATTTTTGGCCAAAAATCTTTTTACTGCAAGCAAAGAAACATCAGAGGTAGTGGAAGTAAGTGCACTTGGCAGACTGTTTCTTTCAGTCTGACATCCTAAACTCAAAAAATCTTCAACTTCAGCATGTTAAAAATCTGAGGTCAGGAAGTTCACCTTAAAAACTGTGAGAAGATGCCAAAACATCCACCTTACACATCTTTCTGATCAAAGTCACGGATTGACACTCAGATTGAAAGTTAAGCTGAACTTGTTTTTTTTTGTTCTCCCCCCATCTGTTGTTGTTTGCTGGCAGGAGGCAGAGAACGAGCCGAGAGTGGGAGTAGGAATACGGGATGATGTAGGACTGAACTGAGAGCAGGTGAACACAGCTGTGGACTGCCGCCGGCTCTCTTCATCCTCTCCTCCCTCTCTTCTTCCTCTCCTCAGAGGCTCCGGCTCAGTGTCTCGGGGTCTTGGGGAGACAGCAGGGGCCGGCCAGGCTTCAACGGAGTGGGCAGCAGAGGCGGGCAGTTGCACCCACCGGGCACAGGCTCCTCAGCAGAGCAATCAATATGGAGGGAAGAGGCTGCCAGGGGTCAGGCGACGCAGCCCCGGGCCATGGTGCCAAGGGATCACCAGCGCTCATCTCTCCCTTTACCAGTCAACTTGCATCAGCCAAAACCAGACCATGTGTGAGAGCAAGAGAGTGTGTGTGGTTCTGCCGGAGGGACCTTTAGTCCCAGCACCACTTGATAAAACTTTGTCTGCGGGAGAATGAACAGAAAAAGAGTGTCAAAGGTCTTTTTCCCTCTCCTCAATTCCTTTTTTTACTGTGAGTGCACATTCCCAGTGACTGTTTGAATGAGGGCTTGACGCACAATCCCTCTTACAGGCCCTCCTCCAAGCCTCTACATCAGATGAGCTGGCAAGAGAGGACAACTTGAACTTTTGTCTTTTTTGGAGGACATTTTTTGCCTTTTCTGTTGTAGATTAAATTAGATGATTTTTTTTTTTAAATCCTCACCACTGAGAGCTTCTAAAAAGGCTTTGGTTGTAATCCACATGAAGAGGCTTGGCACTCTTGTCTACATACTTTAATACTGGTGGACCTCCACAGTACCAGGTTTTAATAAGATGACGTTCAGAGGGATTGCAAAGTAGAGGAGGCTAAGCTAGAAAACTAGGACTAAAATTACTCAACAAAATTTCCCCGTATGACCCACATTGTTATGACCCAAATCAGCTATTTCCTGATCAAGAGCTTATGATAAGGAAAGCTCCATTTCCTTCCATGGGACACAACAAACATAGGGGTATGCCATGCTTTAAGGTAGTACCATGTCCTGGTGGATTCTTTAAGGAATGAAGTTTACTCTGAGATGATGGAGTCTAATCCTCTGAAATGGTAAGCACACTCCTGTTCTTTGCCTGTGTTAGTCAGTGGTTACAATTCAGTCAGAATCGTCTGCACATATTGATGGATACATTCCAGGTTCACTGTCTGTGTACTTAGTTAAATTATTGTATTTTCACAAAGGAACAGCTATGGGAGAAAGCCAGGCTTCCTTTAGGGTTTACAAAATCATCAACCTGAAACAAAACCACATTAAAGCACTGAATACTCTTTCCTTTGTTTAACATCTGTCATTGGTCATGTTTGGAAAATCCTATTTGTAACATATGAATAATCAGCATATTAAATAAAGTGCTCTTAGTGTATTAGGCAAAAATCACACGTTAAATCACGTATTAGAACAACAGCATAACATCCACACACATGCCAGGCAGTGTCTGAGCTTGGCAGTGCCGTCGACAAAATGGCCGCCACCGTCTGCCAGCTGTCTCCTTACCCAAGATGGCGCCACACTGAACACGAGCCATCTGCTTAATCAGTGCCCGCATGTAAATCGTGTATAATTGCATTTGCATATTCTGTTACTGTAGGACTACAAACACACATATCACACATATCACACTGATTTACTGCAAGTGGGTTTTGAGCACTCTGGAGCATGTACCTGCCACTCATGTCTTCTTTACTATTTTACAATTTATTTGTCCTTACGATAAGCCATGTTAGCATTCTGTGGATTTAAATGTGAGAAATGTGGCTTTTCTTGTCACAAAGCACCTGAAGACTGTACCATCTGTGACATCTGTGCCTGGGTTAGTTGAACTAGCTGGTGCTACTCAAATCCCTCTGTCGCCTGGCCCAACTCCATGCAGCTCCACATAATAACCTCATTAGCATGCGCAGCACTCGCCAGCATAGGCCTTGGTGCGCTGCTGCATCGTGGGACCCAGCATTGCTCGTCCTTCACACACATACTCTCACCAGGCAACATTGTGTTCTTCCATACAATACAGCGCTTTAAATGTGCATTACCGTGCTGCAGATCAGGCAGTCAGGGAGATGATCCACAGCAGTTTATGCAGATCAACTGGGCCTCTGTATTTATAACTTGCAACTATGAGCTTCTGGGGAAATTTCAGTCAAGAATAAATTGTTTTAAATTGTTGTTGGAATAACAGAAGCACACACACACACACACACACACACACACACACACACACACACACACACACACACACACACACACACACACACACACTCTCTATTTCATTTACATCATTTGCAAGACACCCTTATCCAGAGTGCTTATATAGATATATTATAAGATATATTATGAAATAAAATGTTTAGATATGTTAAATATTATATGTTATTATTTAGGCATTTTATAAGATAAGTTTGTGCTTGTATTTTGTGGTTTCTCAGCTTTCTGGTTCCACATTAATACTGTGTTAGCTTCATATCACGATAGTTTTCACAATTGTTTTCATACCTGGGACAAATTCAAATGTGCATTGTATTTGTCCCAGGCTATGTTAATTTAATATGTGAATACAGTTTAATTTAGCTCTTTACTGTATGTCATCTGCTACAGAACAATCACTTGTTCTCTTGTTTTTTGATGCTGTGAAACTGCAGGCATCTATGAGGGTGTATTTGTGTTTTAAAATTGGGGTTTGCACGTTGTCTGTGTCTGGTCTAGGCTGGTCCCACTCATGTAGAACTCATCTCCTTCATCCACTTATTTACATATTTACAGCAGCTGGGGAGCCCATATGTTTTTAGTTGGGGTCATGCAACATTATATAGCCTTGTCGCCTTATAAACTAGCTAACACACCCCATGGCCTCTTTATGTGAACAGACACACACCATACACACACACCACACATCTCACACATTTACCACAAATTACTGGCCATTCTTTCTGTCTTGAAATCTCCCTCCCACCCCCACAGTCCTTTACAAAGAAAAGAGAATCAGAGAGCTTTTATGCTAATCATGCTTGTAGCCATGTGTGCAAGTACACTAGCGCAATTATGCATAATTCAACACAAAGACAGGGAGAGGCAGCTACTGGAAATCCTGTTAGTAAGCCAAAAAGGGGCAGAGACTCAAGAGGCCTGGAAATAAGAGGTTTCCGTACCTTTTGGAAGATTCAGTCAGATCTTTGACATTTTCTGTCCACAGGTGCATGATAGAAACTTTGCGCAAGGCAAGTTTGTATGTAGGTAAAGGATTTTTACAAGACCTGGTCTGTGTGAAAATCTATAAAATCTGATTACTTGCCTCTGTATTAGCTCTAACTGCATGGAAATTTCCATGTTGTACAATAATAAGTATAAGCATGATAAGTATTCTTAAATTGCCTATAAATATCGACTCTTGTATTGATCACGGTAGTGCAGTGTTTCTCTAGATGCAGTCAATAAAGCCTCTCTGGGGGACTGTGAATTTTTAAGATTTTGTTTATTATTTATTATGAGTGACCATTATTAATTAAAGTCATTATATTTTTTTAATGTTATAGTGATTACTTTGTTTGAATCATTTTTTATCTTAATCATTCTGATGATAAATAATGGCAACTGGGCATAATGTGTTCTATCAGTGGAAAGTTCAGTAATATACAAAAAAGCCCTCTAGGGCTCCAATAAATAGCCAGAATGTAACTGTGCGCATTTGAATAATGAACTGAATATTTGAATAGTTTCAATAAAAAATAAATCTGTGCTGAAATATATTTTCACAGATGAAGGGTGTTTCTGAGAACCCCTAGCATACACTGGCCATCCACTTTATTAGGTACACCTGCACAGTCATTCTGATATCTAATCAGCCATTCATGTGACATCAGAACAAACCAAAAAAAACAACAACAACTATGCAGTTACAGGTCAAGAGCATCAGTTAATGTTCTCATCAAAAATCAGAATTCAGTATGAAAAAAAGCATGGGTGTATCTGTGCCAATATTCTTGGCTGACAGATGTGGAACCTGATGTGGCCTTCTGCTGTTGTAGCTCATCCCCCATAAGGTCGCTGCTTTGTTTTGCTCAGAAACTTTTCTGCTCATCACGGTTGTAAAAAGTGATGAAAAAAAAAAATATTTGAGCAGTTTGAACCAATCTGGTCATTTCCCCTCTGATCTCCCTTATCAGTATGGTGGTTCTTCCCACAGAACTGTAGCTCACTCGATTGTTTTCCCTACACCATTCTGTGTAAACTCTACAGACTGTTATGTTTGAAAATCCCAGGAGATTAGCAGTTTCTGAGATACTCAAACCAGCCTATCTTGTACCAACATCCATGCCATGGTTACAGTCTCTTCACACTTTTTTCTTTATGAATAATGTTTAGTGTAAACTTTAACTGAAGCTCTTGACCTATATCTGCCACATGATTGGCTGATTATATAACCACATGAATACACAGATGTGTTCCTAATAGTGGATGGTAAGTTTAGTTGAATACAGGATGTGTTAACACATACATATTTGGTTTCTTCTATGTTTAATATATTAGATTATTTCATAAATTTGCTATTTTAAGAACTACAAATAAAGCTTTTATGTCATGCTGCACTGCAGAAATACCCCATGAGTTCAGCTTCCCTTCAGATTAATGTAAGGCACGTATATTTAATGTTCGTGGTGTTTCAGAGCAAGGGGTTCCTTAGCTCTGAGTACTCAATGCTTTTATTTGCTTGGATATTGATTGAATGTAGTTCTCCCACAGAAGTAATAGTTGCTGAATGCATTTATTGCCATTGCTCAATTCGACCCATGCTGCATTTGCCTTTTTTTCTATGCACCTGATATGACAAGTTTGATCAGCTGTGTGCTAGATGTCTAAAACAATCTTGAATGATTAAAGCGTATCAGTACTGTGTTTGGCATTGATAGGAATTGCACTTTTTTGAGCTGAATATTTGACAGGTGTGCCAAATTGTGTTTTCTTTGAAAAAGTAAGCTGTTGTTTGTTCACTCACTTGTTACAACACACCTCTGAAACAGTAAAGCTATAATAACTATGATATGTATGAGCCATGGGGTCTGGAAACATGTAGAGCTTGCCAACTATACTCTGTTCGGTTTTTCTATTAATAGACCTGTGTGGAATACTAATATGTGGCCTGAAGTAATTTCCTGTGTAGTTTGTAACCATAGTATGGAATAAATGGAAGTTATTTCATTTAGTTGTGCCTAAGATCTATCCAATATCTGGATGTCTTTCCATTATAAAAGAGCTTCAGTTAGATGCAACGAGAAAAAATGTTTAAAAAAAACAGCGATGCCTCTTTAAAAATCAGGAGCTGTGTTCACCAGGGCTGATTACATTCTGAGGAAAAACAGTCGTATATTTATCCAAGTCACTGATTTTGTCATTTTAAAGCCCCCAAAACACAGGCATTGCACGAGTGCATGTAGAGAGCAGAATTATGAAGCGGGGAGTGGAGTGTGTGAAGGAAAGAGGCGGAAATGGGAACAGAGTGCTGTTTGTATGATTAAACTGTCGGCTTGGTGGCACAGGCCACGCTGAAGAGTCAGGTCTGAGATTTAGCCATAATGAAAACACTCCGAACCCTCCTCTCAGCGCAATTCTCTTTACAACACAGTGCCTCAGACTAACCCAGGTCTGTCCATTTACCGAGAGGAGAAGGGTGCAGATACGCGAACAAGCACACACGCACGCGAACACACACACAGAAACACACGCACACACACATACATGCACACACAAACACACACACAGATAGAACTAGTTGTTTGACCTAGGCTGGCTTTTCTACACATCCAGGCCGATTATCTGTCTGGGGAGAAGTTGTCCACTGGACGAGAAGTGAATATTTGCATCCTAGTGTTCTAAAAATGGCTGCCTCCTCTCACTCAGCTGCATAAACACCAGTCACGCCCTTGGCGACGACCTGCTCATCAAGCGTAGGAATAGACGAAAGTGTAAAACATTCTGTCAAGCACTGGCTAGACGGTCCAGCTGCTCTGAAGCCCCATTGAACAGCAGGTGAAGAAGGACCCTAGGGGTCAAGGTCAAAGGGGGCTTCTGTCTGATCTGTCCTATGATATGTCTGGTTGCACCCCCTAATGTGTTTGCTCTTATTTGTATAATTGCACGTGATTATCGATGACACACACAGAACCCATCCCTCTTGTCCTGGGACAATTCTTGGCTCCTCGACTGTGGTATTAGTGTGTTATTTTCAGAATGTATTTATGAAGGTTATGTAATTTCAGCTGCAATCCTCCGATACACTATAGAGAGAGAAATGTGGTTTCTGTCATAGTGACTAGCCAGTTGTTGTGTGGTTTTATGGTGTTGTTTTACATTCGATTTTTCTGTGCATCGCTTTTATTCACGCCATCCTCCCCTGCTGTGTAAACAATGATATCTCTTTAAGAGGAGGGCCCTCTCTCTGTCACGACACGTCTCTCCAAAGGCACCAAGTTGGTGAATAGCGGACGAAGACAGCGGCCCACCCTCTGGAAGATTCCATTATTCACCTCAGCATATGCTTCATTAGCTCGTCTGAAAGAGAGATCCCCCTCTCGCAGCCATGGCAGCATCTCAATGGAGCGTTCCCCTGTCTTTCACTCTGTCGTTTCTCCCCGGTCCCCCTAATCGTCTCAGCTCCTCCCGCTGAAATCAAGCTTAGTGACGGCACTTTTGTGAGCACCCCTCTCTCTCTTTCCCTTCTGCTTCAGCTCATTCTCTCGCCTGGCACACACACACACACCCACCCACCGCTTAAGTCCCTATCAGCATGCCAACAAAATGTCCGCCCAGCTGGGGTTGACACTCGCCCGCCTCTGGGGTTTCACCTCCTCTTTGCCGAACCCACTCAATCCATTCTCTCTCTTTTCTCTTTTCTGGTTTATGCCATTTATTACTTGGAGTTAAGTCCTTTATTGATTTTACTTGCAAAGCTTTTTGCAGTTTTTTTTAGTACAGCAACATTATTATTATTATTATTATTATTATTATTATTATTATTATTATTATTATTATTATTAATAATAATAATAATAATAATAATAATACTTCATTTTTTTATTATTAGTTGCTAGGTTTATAATTCCTTCCATTTTTTAAAATTCTGTATTATTATATTATAATAATATTATATTATTATGTAATTATTAGTTCCATGGTAAATATCTTCTGATTCACCACTTCTTCCCATATTAGCCTAATTTTTCTCATATATTTATGCATGGAGTATTCTTGATGGTGTAAACTATCTGCTAACATGGCACAATTTGCATGCAAATATATTCTGATGAGTGCTCACAGTGCAATCACCAGCTCTGTTGGCTTTTCACTCGTAGAAATAAGCAGTGTGAAAGCAGCATTTGTACATTGTTCAACGTATAAATGTCAATATTTCTGTGAAGCATCAGGATCGTTAAACCTCAAATGATACCTAGTCGGATGTATATACTGTACAGCAGGCTATGGCAGCCTTGGCTTAGCTTTTGCCGTTTTTGTCAGGCACAATGTAGGCTACAATGGAGTTGGAACCATGGGTCCTTGTGTTTGTGTGTCAACATAGCCTGCAGTGTGTGTGTATGTACGTGTGTGTGTATGTGTGCGTGTGTGTGTGTGTGTGTGTGGAGGCAGAGAGCTGGGAGGTTTCTACCTTGGTCTGTCACTTCCGTCTTATGAGCTGAGAATATAGCTTTGTGACTATAGAATAAAAAAAATAAAAAAAATAGATCATCTGTGTTTACCCTCCCAGCGTACACACACACATACACCTACACCCTTGTGCGCACATGTCTCATAGACCTGTTTGCTCAAGGACTGTGTCTCTATTGTCACAGATGCTACTTGGTTATGTGTTGCATTGTTATTCAGTTCGTACTGGGAGCCACACGCTAGATTCGCCATGTCCTCTGGCACAGTAGGCACAGTAATAAAGGTGTGCCTAATATAATTAAGACTTGTACAGCTTGTTTACTTTTAATTAAACTTGTAATGACTGACCAGTTGTATGGAAAACCACATTAAACAAAGCAGCTGAATCTCGTATCAGGTCAGTCGACTCTGAAAGGATGCAATCTTTAATATTCATGAAATCATTTTAGTGTTGCTTTGTTGCAAAACCACTTGCTCTAGAGGCTGCGTCGGTCATAAAGGTGTGGCAAGAAGTTTTAGTGACGATTAGGAATGGGTGATATTGCAGAGATTTACCAAGATGTCAGATGACATGAAATACATGTAGACATTTTTCACGATACATGGCATGTAAAGTTTCAGCAAAAACTAAAGCTGTATTTAGAAAATATGCTTTGAGTGGAATTTTCATTCATTTCACGATAATAAGTAATAATGAAATAACACATTCACTGTACACACTCACTGAAGGAAAAATGTAGCAGTTCTTAAATACCTTTGACTGTTCAAGCTGCTATATAGGTGTAGTTAATATTGGAATCATGGCATACATGAAGTACTGAAGATGTCTGTGATATTTTGAAGAGTACTGTGATGTAATTCAGCACAATATTAGCATTATTGCAGTATTATATCACCCAGCCCTGCTGACTACAGAAGGACATTTCAGACATATTTGCTATTTAAAGCTTTTCTTTAGTTACTCAATAAGCCCTTTTTTACACAGGAGCTGTGTGTTGAGTCAATATCTTTAGAAACAGTAACCATGTAAGTTGTAAGGTAATTTCATCTGTAGAAGATACAATAAAATTTCATTTTCATTACTTTATCAAGTAGACAGGAGTGGAAGACGATGTGGTCTTCTGCTGTAGCCCACCTTCGAGTGTTGTGATTTCTGAGATGCTTTTCTATTCATCTTGGTTGTAAAGAGTGGATATTTGAGTTAGCT
Source organism: Tachysurus fulvidraco (assembly GCF_022655615.1). NCBI lineage: Eukaryota > Metazoa > Chordata > Actinopteri > Siluriformes > Bagridae > Tachysurus > Tachysurus fulvidraco. The sequence goes on from NC_062519.1 coordinate 26,850,192, forward strand.
TGGCTTTTCTGTCAACTCAAACCAGTCATTTAACTGTCTGATCAACAAGGCATTTATGTACTCAGAACTGATGCTTGGTGGGTTTTTTTTTTGTGCAATTCTATGTAAACTTTAGAGATGGTTGTACATGGAAGATAAACATAAATGAGCAGTTTCTTAAATATTCAAGCCAGCCTATCTGGGCTCAACAATTTAACAGGCCTGTTTTCTTTCACTTTCAGAAAGGTATTTTTTGCAAAAGAAACAAAATGAGACAGTAACAAAACATTATAGTGTTTGAACAGGTTGAAATCTGTTTTTTTTATTATTATTATTATTACAGGCTCTAAAGTGTGCATGAAGTGTCAGAAGAAAAATTTTGCTTTTTCTTATGCTGATCATTTTATTCAATTGCGCCCTGCTGAAACCATTTTTGCTTTCAACCTTCCAACAGTAAAACCCCAATCTATGTAACAATACTTATTTGCTACCTTTTGATAATATACATCTCCGTTGCCTCCATTATTGTACGGATTTGATGGATTCATGAGTTTGTGCAGCACAATTAGTATGTTGACAACTGCCTGTCTCTGAGGCAGGGGGGTTTAACCAGTTTCCCCAAGCTATTCTCCCAGTTCTTAATGGGACATCAGGCACGACAGGCTCAAGTGAGGCCTAGCAACCTCTCCTCCTCTTCAAAAAATGCCCATCACCCCCTCCTGGTAGGTAGACGGACCCTTTTTGAAACCCCCTTCTGCCTATTGAGAGGGTCTCAGACAGTGTGCAAACCCCCACTCTCTTTTCCTCAACCAAATAATGCATAAATTAAACTGATCTCTTGACACAGTGTCTCATTTCAAGTTTTTAATTCCACAACCAATCTAAGATGACATCCATATTTCCTTCTTATTAATGGAAGGCAGTATGCACAAAAAACAGAAGGATTATATTATAAATTATTATAGAGTTGGTGAAAAATGTCATATCATAATGGCAAATCATGTCTCAATTTTACACATTTTCTAGTAACAACTGTGTAAAATTCTAGATTACAGTACATCGTGATAAAATGGAAAGTTATTGGTTAGTGAACACACACAATGCCCATGGCTGAATTAACATTTACAGATGAACTCAAATAAACACTATGCTGTAGATCAATCACTTCAACATCTCCTTGCTAGGAGGCTCTGCTGCTTCAAAGGCTCTCCATGCCTAAATATAGCCTGACTCACTTTTTTCTTTTGGTACAGTCCACTTTTATAATGCTTCATCCATGTCATCAGATCCCATTGCGTTCTGCTGTAGGTTGCTTGTGTTTATATGGACATTTTTAATATTTCTTCTTGTTTAAAGGTTGTGGATATTGTCACAGCATTGTGCTGTACATCCCCTTCATGACTCTACTATATTTAAGAGTAAACCGCTTTGCGATTTGTTCTATTATTTGTTCTGATGCTATATTTAATCTTCTTGAATCATGATCCACTGATTGCGTTCTCTCTTATACACATACACACAAACACACATACACACACACACCTATGCATGGTGTTCACTCCATATCACAGACATTGTATTTGATTTGAATCATATTGCTGTGTGCATGCATGACTGTGCACCGTGACAAAGCAGACACGAGCCTGTGGTGCTAAGTGCTAATGAATAAGCAGCCACGGTCATTCCCTGTCTGCTTTCCAGTCCCCAGAGGAAACATTAAGGGCCCTAGACTGGAACCAGGAGTCCCTCCATCCCCCACTTGTCCCATCCACACGGTAGAGCCTGGGGTCAAACTCGGTGCCCAGACAGTCTTACCCCTGACCCCTGTCTGGCTCTAGGCTCAGGGTCAAACTACACAGCTGATAAACTCTGTTTCCCCGCCCCTCGACCTCTTGCTTGTAAACACACACAAACACACACACATCCTCATCCGCTTGTGTTTTGGCGTGGCGTTGGCTATAGACACGCACTTATAGCATCATCTGAGGCTCCCCAGCATCCATGTACTGTCAGTCAGCTCCCTGCCCCCACCTTTATCTGCACTCTAGCCACACCTCATCCACAAACACACACACACACACACACACACACACACCTTTAAAAACTACACAAGCAATAATTAGGTTATTATAAATATCATTAATCTGTATATCTTCCCGTTACTCATCACCTCATTGGAATAACTATTCAGATAAACTGCTATAAAATATAGCTCTGATACATATGTAAATATGCATGTTTATTCTGATGCAGATAGACAGTGTTTTATGTCAGCACAAACTATATAATATATGTTCCGCTTTTGTCTTTTCAGGAGTTAGGAGTGCTTTTCAGAGCCTGGATGGTGTGTTTCAGATCTGTAGCTGTGACCCACTGCAGGATGGAAATGATAACATCAATGATGTTGTACTGTAATGATTGCTTAAAGCATTTTGTTGTGCTTCTTTTTATACCGGTGAGTATTTCAGTAAGGTAAGTTTCCAGTCATCCCTGAAAACCACTAACAGGAAAGAATATAATTCTGTATACAAATATAAGCTTTAAATTCATCATTTCAAATGCTTTTTGCTTTTTTTTTAATGCAGGTCTCTAAGCTAAAATAATAGTAAAATTATATGTTGTAAGATTCTTTTTTTTTTATCAGCTTTAGTCAGCATGCTATAGAAATCTTAATTTAATAAGTTAATAATGTATTATACAGGGAGGGACGGTGATATAATTTGTAGACATATTTGCATCTTAAATAACAGACACACATGACGAAAAAGCAAAACCTGCTCGTACAATTGTGATATCTTCATCGCCATATGTTAATTACAGCATAAACTTGGCTTGTATGGTAAACATACTGTACATTTTTATTCTGTTCCACATCTGATAATTGTTGAAGTATGCTATTGTATGAATAATGTGGTAATAAAAGGATTATGCAGATTGAATGAACAATAAAAGTGACAACTACATTTATTCAGTCTGGCGTGTGTTTTTTTTTTTTTTACTTGTCCAATACAATATAAAATAGATTTTATTATTGGTGACATGGAAACATAATTATTGATTATTTTCACAGGTTAAAAAAAATTACATTTTGAGAAATATTTAAATATGTTCAAATATGAACTTATATTGTTAAATTGGAATTAAATTAATTGCAT
>NC_062519.1:27240825-27418325 GCF_022655615.1 Tachysurus fulvidraco
GGTGACGTTCGGCTACGCCGCCTATATTCCGCAAACAAGTTCTTCCTCTGCATCGACAAAACAGGCAAGGTGGATGGCACACGGCGCAAAAACTATCCTGACAGTGAGTACGCAGTAGCGTCTTTTCCTCTCAGTCTACTACAAAGGGTGTGGGCTTATTATAAATCAGCCTTCGTTTTTATTGCATGCATTTTCTTTTTATGGCTTTTTTTATCACTTGGGATTCCTCTGCCTTTGCTCGGGTCAACAGATTTTACCTTCAGTTAATTTAGGGTCATGGTGCAAGGCATTGCTAGATATTTTTGGAATAGTCATTAAAAAGCCATGTTTACAACAGAATATGTTTTGAATACTGAAAAAATAAAAGGATAAGTTGTGTGATGGCTGGACATGAATACAAAAGCAGGAAGTAAGAATATTTCTTATAGTATATTAGCCATTCATTTTTCTGCATTCTGCATAAAAGCGTGGGTTGATAGCATATGTTATGACTTGTATAACACAGTACATTTTAGCACTCTAATATTTTATCGATATTTCATGATTATAACTTTCCCCTTTTTTAAAATCAAGTCAACAACTTAGTCGTATTTCACAACATGTCTTGGGACAAATTACCCAAATTTTGCCCACAAATTTCCCACAGTGTTGTCACTGAGCTTGCATGCTTCTACCTACTCGAAGCCATGCATGACTTACCACATATATTTCTCAGCAACTGGAGATTTGACAATATGAGATCATGTCAAGACAACTTTGGCTTTTAACGGTCATGAGACTAACACATTGTAGTGGTTTGGGGGTCTGACCTTAGTTTGACCAAAGTCTTACTTTGTGTGTTTATATGTGTTGCTGAGTACCCTTTTTGCAAACAGTGTGAATCATCTCTTCCAGACCAGTCACTCCAGCTGGGAGCACAGCTTTGCTCTGTTGGTGTGCAGCTGTCCAGATTCAATAGAATTACACAGAATTGCAAGTGACTCTCATTGCATGATACTAAGTGTGGGACAATGAGGCAACACGTGACAAGCAACATGACTTGATAGACTTCAGAATTCAGGATAAGGTTCAGAAAAAACATGTAGACATTCATGTGACAGTAAAAGAAATCATAAAATTATAGCTTTGGGATACTTTAATCATGCCTGGTCATTTCTGCAGTCAGTCGTGTTTTGTTATTCCTCATTCCCATGAGGAATGCCTGTCACCAACAGTTGCTTTCCAAAACTGTGGATTTTCTCAGTTTTTGGTTTCCAGGGCTCTGTCAGGTTTGCTTAGATGTTGCGCATGGGTTTGGTGAGGTGAAATAGTGCAGTCCTCCAATGCAATTTCCACGTTCATTTACTAACTATACTCTCATTTCCTGCACCGAAATTTCAAAAGTGCCCCTTGAGTAGTCAGGGCCTCCTTTGCCATGATATAATAAATCTTGCGCAATTCATGAATTGTTCTCATTGGTGTTAGAAGAAAAAAATACTAGAATTATTCTTCATAATACTTCCTAGCAAAATGCCTAAGATTATTTGGTCATTTTACAGAGAATGCAACGTGAGGTCAATCAAGCATGTTCATAATGAATAAAATGAAACTGTTGAGCAAAGAGTAGCTAAACATAAATCTGGACATATCTGATGTGTATTAATAATGCAGCAAAACACCTTATACTGTACCTTAATATACAGTACAACAGACTTGAATGAGACATTGTGTAGGTGTATTCTCATTTACAGATCCTATATCTTATTTCTTACAAATTCGCTAGTGCAGTACGCACGGGTGGAGAGTGCTGGTAAAGGTGCTATCCACCTTCGTCCTCGGCATAGCCCCCGTGATCTGTCAACATGCTGCCCTAGACGAAACAGGGGACATTCGTGCCCACCCCTGGGCCTACTCACTTTTTCCCTTTTTCCAGCCCCCGCTCCCGACTGCTCAGGTGCAAAAACAGTCGGAATTAGTCAACGAGCCCTCGGCTAATTGAGGTTGGAAAATATTGTATCAATCCCAGTGGAGTGGAACAGCAGAGGGGAAGATGCAGACCCACGAATTCAAAGAAAAAGGAAAACAGAGAGAGAGAGAGAGAGAGAGAGAGAGAGAGAGAGAGAGAGAGAGAGAGAGAGAGAGAGAGAGAGAGAGAGAGAGAGAGAGAGAGAGAAGAACACAGGTTTAAAATGTAGAAAAGGTAGAATGAAAGAAGAGACAGGAGAGATGGAGGTTTTTGTGGGATTTGATAGTAAGCCAGAGCTTCTTTTATGTCAGAGAACTGTTGTGAATGGAACAGTACCCATCTAGACTAACACTGGCAGTCTGAGCTGAATTAAAACCTGGCAATGAGTTGAAGCAAACACTTTTTTTTTCTTTTTTTCTCAAGTGTTCTGGTTTTAGCACTTGTTTGTTGCCATGTCTATTTTAGGAAAGTTCTAGTTTAGCAGTTCTAAAAGGCAGAACACTGACTCTGAGAAACAAACGCCCGGCTTTGGAATACCTTTGTCTCGGCTATAATTCCTGAATTTTGGCTTGGTCAGAAGTTTTGAAGTACAAATTGGTTTAGCAATGAATAGTTGAGATAAAGCAATTACAAGGTTGATGGACAATCTGTACGAATCAGAGAAGGATTTCACGATAAAGTGGTTATTGGTTGTCCAATTGTTCTGTACAGAACATAAAACCTGGCAATGGGGAGATTTGAAGAGATTGTTCGGTAAACAAGAGATTTTTGAGAAACACTGATCATAAACTCTGTTCTGTCCTCTGTCCTCTGGTCAAGGGATGAAACAGCTAAAAAGCTTTACTTTTGTTCAAATGTTGTGTTGCAGATTGTTTAGTTCTGCATAGAGGGGGGAAGCACACACACCTTATCCACAATTATTTTCTCCAACAGCAGTCCATTTGGAAGAATTTGTTTAGCCAAAGTTGTTTTTCTTTTCATTATTCATGTCACAGGTACTTATGAAATATTGGTGGTAGGCAGGGCCAGTTTGCACAATCTTTTTTTTCCCTCTTAAATGGGACTTTAAAAGGACACACTGTTAAAGTCTTGGGTGTGTGGCTAAAGACATCAAATGTTTGATTCGGGTCCAGGTGGTGACACTGCGCTTAGAGCTGTGGAAATAAAGTCATGTAACCGGCATAATCAGAAAAGTCACTTGTGTTAAAATATGCTCACTTTTCTGTGTGCCAGGCCCTGTGCCTTCACCCTCTCTCTCTCTCTCTCTCTCTCTCTCTCTCTCTCTCTCTCTCTCTCTCTCTCTCTCTCTCTCTCTCGCCTCTGTTTCAGCCGTATTTCCAGGACTTGTGTCATGTTTACCAAGTTGTTTCCCCGTCGTAGTTCTGCATCTCTCTTTACATGCTACTCTTTTCCTTTGCTGTGATTTCATAGGCGTGTTGCGCTTGGCCCCAAGTCACAGGAAGAAAATCATCCAGCCGTTCTGAATATATTGTGGATTTATTTAAAACATATTTCAAGAAGCAAGACTGTCAGTCTACTGAGGCATGGACAAGCCACAGAAGGGAGATTGTACACTACTAATGCTGGCATATACTGTAGGAACTTTAGCAGTCACCAGAGGTGAAAAGGAATGTATATAGTAGTTATATTCATTATTTTGGCTCAAACAGGTCAGATGAATCTTATTTTCTGGAAGAATGTGTTTTAACATGCATTAAATTACTCATGTCCATTAACAAAGTGTGTCTCAGATTCACAGACTCATGAATTCAACACAGAAATGACAGTAATGATGGGAAATACTTCACTTGTAATTTAGTGGTCAAGTATTGTATTTTGATGGACAGGATTGAGGCTACATACTGTATAGGCATATGCGAGGATTTTATACAACTTTCCATTGATTCAATCAGAGAAGTCGATATTGGTATTGTAACTTCATACTGCCATATAGCAGAACAGCATTATTTGTTGACACGTTGATTTTGGAACAGTTCTCTTACAGCCTGGTCTTGCTATTTCACACCAATCCCAAATGTCTGAGAAAAAATAGCATTCCTATTTAGCACCATTATGACCTTTGCATAAGATGTAAGTAATAACCTTAATATAGTGAGGTAGGTAGCCATTCCACAAGCTAGTCAGTCTAATGTGTGGCCCTTGTATACAACTGATATAGGCTGCTTTCTTAGGCTGTGTTCAAGGTGTAGTTGCCATGTGTAATTCCCCACTTACAACTAGTAATATCCACTAAAATTCCCTTAACAAAGAAATTTCCATTCAACTTGGGATGGTCAAATCAACAGAGGCATTTTTTAAATATAAAAATCACATTAATATACATTTACATTTACATACGCCTTATCCAGGGCGACGTACATAAGTACATATGTATCTCTCTCATTGGATACATTAATGCTGGTTCACTAGGTTGCATACTTAAGATACCATGAGTTTAAAACATTAAATGATACACAGGCACAGTATTTGTATATATCTTTATTGATATTGTATATATCTTTATTAATTGACCACACTAATCAAAGTTTTGAGAAGGAAATCATTAACATTAGTTATCTTAGCTGGTTCGATTTTTGCTAAGCTATTCACTAGTGTCTGCTGTGGTTGCTGTACGGCAATTTCAGTCCAAAATGTTGCACTGCTCACTACAATAAAACAGTATCAGTACAGTATGTATACAGTATTAGTAACCACTCCTAGCTGTAACTATAAAAGTGCTTTTCATGAGCTTTATATGGTGTCAGCACAAACAAAAGCTACACTTTCCTAGAGCAGCCATGTTTTTGCCCCCAATTTTTACAATTTAATGCAAATTAACGCTTACAACACCATGACTGCAGCATTTCAGTTTTTAGCCTTATAAGGACAGGAAAACCAGCTTTTTCATCATTTCAAGTGTAAGGACAGTTTGGAAAGGTGTAACAATACTACTAGATTTACAGTCTGAATCATATTACCATCAGTAGTAATTATAAAAACTGGTGGATTTCATTTTTTGCACTAATGCTAAAGTAAAATATTTAAAAACTCAGCATTAAAATGTTTTGTAAAGTATTCAATTTGACAGAGGAGATAAAGACTACTCTGATGTTTAGATTCAGGTTTATCTGTCAGGTGCACTCCAGTTTTAAATTGTAGAGCTCCTATGCAAAATGTGTAAACGTTAAATCTAATAGGCATTAAAACAAAAACTGCCAGAAAGAAAAACACTGAGAGTCTACTCGAGATTGTGGTACTCATTGAGCAGCATGCCAGGTTATTCCATCCACTTCTCTAAAATCTTAGAATGTTGCTTACTTTAAGTCTAAAGAGAGTTCCTGGCCATATGGTGCCAACAAGATGGAGAAAACTGCCTATTTAATCCTTTCAAACAGGGACATTGGGTCCAACTATAGTGGGAAAATTCACAAAGTTCATCTCTTGCCAGTTGTTCTTGGCACTGAATCGGGACAAGGGAGAAACATGAAAGACACACACACACACACACACACACACACACACACACACACACACACACACACACACACACACACACACACACACACACACACATACACAAACTTGTAGGAGAGGTGTGGCAATAATATTTAAATTAATATAACCTCTACTAACTAAGAGCCAAGTTTGATACCATGAATAAACACAAAAGTCGCATTTACCAGTTTTTTTCACGTGTATCGTCGGCCTTTGGCTTCATACTCAATTGTACTGGGTTCATCAATATGTTTATTAAGTCTGACTTTGAATCCAGATGGCTTTCTTTTCTGCTTAATATACTGAGTACTAAATACACCCAGCTGTCTTTACCAGTAATGAATGAAATATCATATGCAACATCAGGGGGTCAGAGCAAGCTGTGCATTGAAGGAAAAATTTACATGTTTAAAAGGCTAGGCAAGCCATTCTTAGCTTTGCTGTTTCAATCAGCTTCGGTATTATAATCAGCTACAAAAACATAAATTTTATATATAGTTATGTTTCTGTGAGCCCACATATCTGACAGAGGTGCTAAGAATAACTGGGATCATGTACCCATACATTATTTGCAATAAATACTGCTTGCAGCTATCTTCCATAAAAGTGTTTGACTAAACATTGTGAGAATCTGTGATGATTCTAAATAATAATAATAATAATAATAATAATAATAATAATAATAATAATAATAATAATAATAATAATAAAAACCTTTACTCCAGTTACATATGGAGGTCACATTCTATTACGCTCAACTGATCCACCATGGGTTGGGTTATCACCTAGATAACACATGCTGATAACCCAGATAAGTAACCGACTCACCTTAGGATTCTCTGGAAAGATTTTGGAGATGATGATGTTTGAAGCACGTGAGGAAAGTGCACTATAATGTATTGATACCAGTGGTGCAGAATTTAGAACTGGTCAATCTCTAAGTATTGCACAAGCAAGAAACCGCCCTCATAGGGGGTCTGAGCATCCAGCCCTATGCGACTATGGTACTGACTTCCAGGAAGTTCAGTCTAAGTAGAACCATAATTCATGCATCAGAGAACGCTCTGCATGTTTGCCTTTAGTCTTTTAAACACTCCAATGGATATTTGGTTGGTTTACAAAATTAGGTAATATCACCAAAATTGCGTTTTTGTCTAAGGACAGAAAACTGATGTTCTTCTCCTGAATGTGAATGGATGTTTGAGTAGCTTTTCTTTTGAACTGTAGGCTCTAGTTTTTCAATCAAACCTCTGTCCATGAGGGAAGACATTTCTTGGGTCAACAACCCTTGATGGGGTCAGATATTTTTAAGGTCTGGTGCTCTGAGAACATTTGAGGCCATGCACAGGACTGTAGTTTGTATTTTCTGAATCAGTGTCTAATATCCACTAAATGAACTAGCTAAAAATAAACTAGCTAGCTAACCCTGCCTGCCCAGTGCTGCTTCTAGCAATAGCTAGCAATACAAGCAAATCACTTATTTGTTATGACTCCTGGGTCTGAAGCCCAGCATGTTTATTAAACCTGTGATCGAGTTAAAAGATGGGTACTTGGAATGCCGAACTCAAATTTTAAAAGAATGATACCTAATAGGGTTGCTGCATTCTGACTGGGGCTGCTTAAAGTGCGAATGCGCAAAACACACATATCTAAATTCTGCCCAAATACATATAATTTATGGACATGTACACAACCACTGAAATAATTCTATAGTAGAGAGGGTATTACTCCACTACACCAACAATGTTTTAAAGCTAAAAGGTGACATTTAATGAAAACTGATCCAAGACCAATTTTCTTTCCCCTCAATGAAAAGTCATTAGCACTGTTATTCTAATGTTTTTATGCAGGATGTAAAACAACTATTAATTAGATCAGTTGGGAATCTATGGCTAAGCTTACTCATGCAGCACCATATGCTGACTAACATCTGCCAAAAGAAACATTGTCGTTCTTTCTGCTTGCTGAGGCTAAATGAGCGAGAGCAGACAGGCGCTGACAGTCTCAGCCTCACTGTGTCAAGACCGAGGTACTGGCAGCATCTCTTTAGAATGCTCTGTGGGAATTTTAGGAGCTCTGAATTGATCTTTTGATAAAGACGTGCATTAACCCAGACAGTACAGTATTTTTTGGAAGCTGATTTCTCAGGACTACTGGGGATTCCCTTGTATTTGCTTTTGAGATTTCTGAGTTGCAGGTCCTCAGACCTACTGAACAAACTGAGCCTAACTGAGATGATAGTGTGAACTAGTGATTCACTGTAAGCTTCCAAGAGAAGAGTGCTGAAAGTGTGAAGGTTTGTTACACCCATAAATCCTAAGCTTTAACATGCATGAAATGGCATACATGAGGCATGTTCGTCAGACTTTTCCTCGATATACTGTAGGAAGTAAAGCATTTTTTTTACCCACAGCCATAAACCTACTGAACTCTACACTACACCACTAGGACCCAGCTGTCTCACAAATACCTCACTGTCTGTAATCACCTTGCGCTTCTGCTCCACCCCATATACTCTGTAACATCTTCTCTACATAATTATAAATGTATATAACTGAAAATTCTTTGCTCACCCTAGGTTACATCTATCTATCTATCTATCTATCTATCTATCTATCTATCTATCTATCTATCTATCTATCTATCTATCTATCTATCTATCTATCTATCTATCTATCTATCTATCTATCTATCTATCTATCTATCTATCAAACTTATGCTCAATTCAAATGATCATGCAAAATGGCACCATTGAAACCAAGCCACAAATTCATTGCTGACTAAGAACAAATATGACATTACAGATCTCAGATGGCCAAATGATAATAAGAAGGAGGCACACCCATGTCCCAGGCGTTCACATTTCAGCCAGGATTGCATGGATATTCAGCTGATTAAGCTATAAAAGGGCACAAAAGGCACCTATAAAAAAGTATGAGTCATAGCAGGCATATATAAAAATATCTCTAAAGCCACATAATAGAGATTTCACAGCTCAAATGAAATACTAAGCAATCAGTAGATTAGTATATAGTATAATATATAGTATAAATATATCAGTATACAATATATACAATGATCATTTATGCCACAATGATGTCCCATGTCATCACCATGATGTGCCATGTCTGATGTCTTGAAATATTGTTTGTACAGCCAACAATTAAGCAGCATATTCCTTTTTGACAAAAATTTGAATATATCTATGAATTTGATTCACAGTATTTTTTTCCTTTAAAAATAAAACTGTATCCATGGGAAGAGACAGGCCTGTTTACCACAGCAATTCATAAGGATCTTTGCCCAGCTGTCTTACCCACTTATCCATGTTCATAAATATTATGTAGGGAGGTTATAAAATAGTTCAGAATATGCAATATAACTTCTTTATAGCTTCCTAAGGTGCTAGTACAAACAGGGCTGACCAGACAGCATGAGGCTTGTATTAAACGTAACCATGACCTGTTGAGATCGACAAACAGAGTTTGTCTTCAAGGAATCTATTAAGTTGCTTGCGTACCTGTCTGAGACTACAATAGCACAGTAATTGATTCTCAGAACTACCAACTTCTCCGTCTAAATGATACCTAATACTTTGACACTCGATACAATGACTTCATCGTTTGCAACTAAGGTAAAAGGATGTTCGGTGACAAAAGGTATATATCAGTACTGTATAATTTATGGAATGCCGTGAAAACTGTTACACACACTTTACTAGCCTTTTCCTGCATAGCTAATTACCTCAAAAAGTGTCTATACTGAGGATTAATTTTGTCTGGTACATGAAATATAATAGTTTGTCTTAAAAAGTAACAAACAAAAATAAAGTATCAAACAAAATCTCTAATGACGTACTGAGAAAATTAAAGATTAAGTGTGCTGTAACAATAAAAGGCTTTGAATGTGAAAGACGTCCCAAAGACGTCCCAAAGTCGTCCCAAAGTCGTTTGGCAACAGCCAGTTATTTCATCTAGAAAAGTAACACAGATTAAAACGTCTGCAGTCTTCTACAGCAAAGAGTTCTCACTTGACTTCACTGTTTGGATGAGCAGCTCACAGTCACCCCCTGTAGAGGATAGGGTTAAGGTCAAGGCCTGTGTCACTGCTGAAGACATTTGACAGGTCTGACAGGTGGCTGATGGTACTGTTGTGTCATCTGTCACCCCCCTGTCATTTCAATACTGCAGAATAGAGACCGTCCTGTGTCTGGTCAGCCGAGTGTAACATCCTAGACCTTGCTCTGCTGCTCTTCCCTTCTTGTATATCTGGAGCTGTTTTTTTTTTTTTTTTAGGATTTAAGATTTTAGAATAATAAAGGAAGAAAGAGTGATGTAATTTATGATAATCTCGTTTGTGGCTTCAAAGTTGACCAGTTTAGAATTAGCATGTCATGTTATGCCATCTGGTCACTGCAGTAACAATGTGGTCCCTAAATGTGAACTCCCCCTGGCCCTTTTGAAAGCTGCTAGAAACAAACAAATCTCATCAAATCTGTCTGGAAATGTCATAGCCACTTTTTAAAGAAAAGTTTCTATTTTGGGCCTGAATTCTGTCTGCTAAAGAATCATTCAGTGTCACATAGATGCAGGCAAAATAGACCACAGTTTCTTTAACCTCTTTCACCTCAAGTGAGAACCTCCTCTAGACCTCCTTAAGTGTGGGATTGGAAGACAAGTGATTTTTGGTTATTTATTGTACGACAGAATTTGCAGTGATTAATGACTAAGCTCTATTCAAAGAGTCATTCCAGCAGGATATGTTTATTTAAAGGCAACTCAAGTAAGGTTACACACATTGTTTATGGATGCAAACATAGACAAAGCTCTCCACCCTGCTCAGGCTTATATAACAGCATTCATCCAGAGTTACCACAGCCATCGTAACTGTTATGAGGCACTTTTCACAACACCGATAAGATTACCACCCTTGTAATCAGTTTACGCACAGTGCAGATCAGATTCCCTTAAGATCACCTCCAGAGCATTACAAATCCCTGTCTTTCTTCTGCAGTTCAGGAAGTCCCTGGATGAATGCAGACTGATTGTTAGAGTGAAATTAATTAATTAATTGTAAGAGTGTATAAATCTGACCGAGAGGAAAATTATGACCTCTGACTCCGGAAACCATTGATTGAAAAGTGGAATTTTTATCTGGCTCTTCTAATTGAGACTCCCTAGGCTCAGTGAGTGTCCCCTTAATCGATAGCCTCAACAGGGGGTATGTTTATGGGTTTTTTTAGTTTTTCTATTATTAGAAAAGCTTTGCTTAGAAGAGTTAATTAGATTACCTGAGAATTCAGTAATTATATGTAGGTAATAGGGTAGTAACAATGTGTGTGGCAAAACCTTATCGATATTTGTTGTACTGTTATTATATTTGTACCTGGCTCTGATATTGTCTAACAAGTTCAGTTGGTTCTATTCACCAGTACATGATGCATATTACATGATTTTAGCTCTAAATTTTCCCACTAATCTTAGAACTCAGTGACTACCCACCCCAGCTCGATGATTACTCTCACAGAAACTACCAGCAAAATTTTTAAACATGTTTGTATTTCCTTGCTGGTGAAGGTACATCTTGGATTTCATTTTCCAATGAAGGTACCTCGTGCAGCCACTGTTGCATGAAGTTCTGAACAACAATATTTTTTGAATTATAAAGGTCATGAAATCAAGGAGATCTAATGTTTCCTGTCGATATTGGCTTGTTCATTCATTGTCATTTTAAGACAGGACTACTGCAACTGCAACTGTCTGGTCAGGCTTCTGTATGACCATGTGCATGGATGGGTCGATATATAAACCATGCTAATGCTCAACTTGTTTTTAACCTCCACAAGTCTCCTACACCACTTCATTGCTGTGTTTCCTGCAATGGCTTCGTGTAGCTGCCTGCATCAGATTTTAAACACTGATGCTTGCCTACAAAGCTAAAATGGACCAGCAGCCACCTACAATAAAAACTCTTATCATACGTACCCTGTGCTGTACAATGCTGATTCTAAGCTTCTAGCGTGGCTTGACTGGACACACTATCCTTAAGGATACAAGAAATGGATCATGGATAAAGACTCTTCTCTGTCCTGGCAGTCAGGAGGTGGAATGAATTTCCCCTGGCTGTAAGAACAGCTGAGTCACTAATAGTCTTCACCATACACTTGACTTACAAATTCTATTATCAAGGAATAAATAAAGAAATCTTTTGTCTTGTGTGTTTTTTCATGTTGTACTAACATTCTCCAATAAACTATTAGCTTGATGGTATTCTTAGTCTATATAAGGCAGTGAAAAGAGTGAAGGTGAGAGGGTCCTAGGTTTTGAGTGGTTCTGCCTTTTTGTCCTCGTCTGACCCCTGCCTCTGTGCCTCTCACCTGGCCTATCTGTGTGTGCGTGTATTTGTGCGTATATGTGTGTTCAGGGGGTAACGGGATACCTGTCACTGCCACTAATGGCCTTTTGAAGGACCTGGCTAATCCCCGGAGCCTGCATTCAGCAAGGCATAAAGGGGGAACGGGGATCAGGGCAGGCCCCTGAAACCGTACAAGCAGCGGATTGTGTGAGCAGGAACGTCACCCAAGTGTGCAGCAGTGTGAGAAAGGAGCACAAAGAGTCCCGCTGCCAGCGGTGCCAGGTCACGCTGCCCTAATTACTCGCCTAATTTATACAAAACGTCATTTGAAATGTACCATTTTCTAAGCAAAACTGATGACCTCTGAACAAGCAGCATAAAATCACAGTGATCGCTACCTTACTGGAGAATGTAATAAGTTCAGGTAAGGAATACGGTGATAGACATGGAGATGGAAAGTTTGACAGTGTCAGCATTAAAAGCAGTTTCCAATCCGGAACACTTTGGTGTATTGACTATTCCTTTCACTGACATGACAGCTTGAGTGAATGTGACAAATGTTTTAATAAATTGTAACATGATGAAGGACAAAAAAAGAAATAGAAACTGAGTCTTAGACAGGTGTTCCATATTATGGCCCGACGACATTTATTAGTTAGGACAGAATGCTCTGCAAAGCTGTTCAAATTTACTGAGTGTGACACTGTCCAAAAAGTTTGCCTTTAAAAAATCACCATAGGCTGTAAATTCCACAAAGATAAAAGTTGGATCATAGGTTTTATTCTACGTCAAGACTGGATGTTGCATATTATTAAATCTGACATAGTCCAGCAGGGAACTTAAATAGCATAATCTCCTTAAGATGTGCTTAGTGAATATTATTTTAATTCTAATAAGAATTGGGGCAGTGGTGGCTCAAGTGGTTAAGGCTCTGGGAGGATCAGGGTTCAAGCCCCAGCACTGGCAAGCTTCCACTGTTGGGCCGTTAAACAAGACCCTTAACTCTCTGCTCCAGGGGTGCTGTATCATACAGTAGCTGCCCCTGCGCCCCAACCCCAACTTCCTTAGTTGGGATATGCGAAGAAAAGTATCCCACTGTGTTGTAAAGTATGTGTAGCGATAATGTAAGCTTGAAATGATGCATCCCAGTGTCTAGTGGAGTTACTGTTACCACACCAAAGTTGGTTATTTATCAGTATCCCTTTTATAACACCAGACCAATTTGCCAAAGATTAAAAATGTTAAATTTCTCATTAATTAGAGAACATGACATGCTTTCATGTTGCTCCTTTACAGCACCAAGCATAAAGCATACAATTTCCAAGTCTCAGAGAATACGCATTTATTATGGAACAAATAATAATAATAATAATAATAATAATAATAATAATAATAATAATAATAATAATAATAATAATATTTTAGAGACAACAAGAATTTGGGACAGAGAGAAATAAACAGGCTCATAATCACAGAACATACTCTTTTTTCCTTAATTATTGCCTTAAACCCTTTTCTTTCTGAAGCCTGTGACAGAATTAGTGTATATTAATTGCAGTAGGATATGAGAAGAATATCATAAAATAATTAACATCCACATTAAAAAAGAATTTAATATTACAATTTTTCAAAACCTCATATATCATGTTTGTTTATACCACATTTAGTATTTGATTTTGTCAAAAAACAGCTTTACAGCAAAATATCAATTCAAGAAATGAATTATACATTTTAAATATATCCCTTATGAGTAAGCACAAGGTGACAATGGCAAGGGAGAAGCCATCAGGAAGAAACCTTGAGATCCATGTGTTATGAAAAAACCTTGAGACCCATGGGTTATGAAAAAACCTTGAGACCCATGGGTTATGAAAAAATACATATGAAAAAATACATCTTGTTTGAGACATAAAAATAAACGTTATTTTACTTATTTTTCAGTAAATTGAACAGTTGTAAACTTTGGGACTCTATTGAGTATTTTAACAGTACAAATGGCAGTGCATTACAAAATGTAAAAAAAAAAAAGTTTAAACGTAGAACTCAGTGAAGAATCAAGGAACCCTTAGCTACCTTTATGAACCACCAAGAAAAATATTTTTCTAAGAATGTGACCCATTGTGACCCATTTCACTTAGGTAAAAATGCCTACATTCCCTTTCTACATGAGCCACAATCTCACACACGAGTTCACTTCCTCTCACCTTTACTTTCACTAACATTATTCTTGGTTGGCTTCTGTAAACAGCATAAATTAAAACATCATTAATTATGAGAATTTGTGTTTATTAGTGCTGTGGGGTGTCATAAGCCTATATTGTAATCATTGTTAGTTTTGAAGAATTACCTCATTTGAGGAATTGAAAGTGAGACCAACCCATAGCAACTGAGGTACAGTCAATATTGTGTTTGTGTAAACCAGGATGAGTAAAAAAGTCATATGTTAATGTTCACATCGGAGTAAAAAAAAAATGTTTATGGATGTGTGTGGTGGGGGATGTAGGAATATATGACAGGTTTAACTTGTGGGGACATTTGGCTGGTCCCCAAGAAAACGGCAGCTTTTAAATAAATAAATAAATAAATAAATAAATAAATAAATAAATAAATAAATAAGCCAAAAGGTTTCCTAATGGTTACTTAGGTAAAGGTTACAGTTTAAGCTAACCTTTACAGTTAAAGTTACAATTTAAGTCTATCTGCATTAATAATGATGTCAGTCGAAGGTTCTCAAAAGGATAGTAAAATATATGTGTGTGTGTGTGTGTCTGTGTGTGTGTGTGTGTGTGTGTACAGCAAGACATGTCTCATAGCCTGTTGGTGGGATAAATGAATCTCACTCGACTACAGAGGCTTTGAGAATGATGCCTGTACAGAAACGCAAGTTTTTTCCTCACAGCTCACCCTGTCTACGTCTCTGCGGAAAACTCCGAGCTACTCATAAGAACCATTTTTACGGAGTTGTACATTTCATCAACTTCAGCAAACCTCTTGATGGAAAATCATATGTGTGGAAAAAAGTGTCTAAAAAACACATTTCTCATGTAAATAGTATGATTTAGCTTTTTGAGCAGGTAGAACTGGTAGAAGTGGGAATAGCACAAAGTAAAATATTGTACTGACATAAGCTCCTGGTAAAGTTTATAGAAAGTGTTAGACATTACAAATGCTGTACATTATTGGTAAAATACTATTACAATATTGATGATTTTCATTTTTGTCATCTCTTCATTAGTGACAACTTACACTAGGCTAATGTACAGTAACAAAGCATCATGTGCTATAGATCGTTCATCAATGTTATTAGCAAAACAGAACACTGGACACCAGTATTGGTACTTATGTATCCTAGCATTAGAGTTGCAGGCCTAGAAGCTAGAAAGGTTTCTGCAAATATTACCTCGGAGTTTGTGTGTCAAGCCAGTTGAGGACATTACGGAACATCTTTTTTTATCACTGCCCCCTGGCAGGATAGAGCAAGCTTCACTTAACAACGTCGCCATTCACCTGCTCATTGTCACCAGCCATGATGATGTCAGCATAAACCCAGTTCATTCACAGAGATCATGCTATCATGTTGCAGGTTCACAAGCTTGAATACCAAGTGTTTCTCAGCACCTCAGCAGCAGGAATGCTGCCATTATGGATGTGATATATCAGACTGTGATATAGGAAAGCTTTGATGACATAATACATGACCTATAGACAGATAAGAAACAGTTTAGTCAAATAAATTAAGCACACAATATTCCTCTTGTTCAAATAAGACAAGATGAGTTTACAACTGCTAGTTTAGCATCATGGCTAAATTGCACATCTAGATTATCTGTAAATATGAGTAACAGTATTAAGAGCAACCAGCTGAGGGATTCATGCTTAGTTTATTATTTCACATTTGTTTACTGTGCATTGATTCTTTTCCACTCTTTGATAAGAAATTTAACAATAAATTTATCTATTAAAAATGACAAAGCAATGGGGTCCTGCAAATGGAGTTACACAATCATATAAGAAATTGTATTGCAAAGGAGTATGTATCAGAAATTAATTATGATTTTGCACTGAAACAAAACAAAAAATTGCACCAGATTTACAAAAATTTCAGCAAAGCTATTGCTAAGCACATTGACACTCAATAAGTTAGAAAAAAAGTAAAAAGATCCAAAAAGAGCACATCCAATGACATCTTAGCAGCTTAGCTTTCAGTACACATTTAAATATATTATATATTTATTTTAGATAGTTTTTTTCTTCATTATGAATGAAATGACTGTTATTTATAAAAGCCTTGTTAAATGTTTGGTGCATTTAAATTAAATAAACTATTTAAAATTACCTTATGATTTAAGTTACCTTATGATTTGAATTTAGTCAAAATAGTTGTAGGACATAAACATTTTGACAGGCTAATTAGATTTTCATGAACACTACATTTCTTGCATAAAATCTGCAAAAGACATCTGTTATTGTTAATGAGTGCCAGTGCTCTCAAGTCCCCAAGAACCTTGAAACAGTCTCATGAGTCGGCTGTTCCTAGTGGTAACTGGTGTGGCCTTTTTATGATGTGAGATCTCACCACACACAGGCCGAGACAGGAGCCAGATCGAAAGCACATCCGCGGAGGCAGATCAGATCAAAGGTCCTGGTCATGGCCATTAGGGCCAGAAGAGAGGAACCCGACATGAAAAGCCTGTGTTTTGAAAGGGAAGCAAAGAAGAGAAAGAGAAGGAGCAGAGAAAAAAACAACAGTGCCCTCTCTTAGCAAACTGTGAAATAATTGAAAAGGTACGTCAATCAAGGGCATGCATACCGTTGGAACCGAGAGATTCCCAGGCTTTTTTAGAGGGGGCAACAGGCCAGGGAGAGATGCTGAAGGGGGCGACCTGCGAAATTAAAGACCTCCAGGCAAGTTGGGAAAAGCTAGAGAAACTCTGCCCAATCTTTCACCCGGTCTACCCCCTCCTTCCCTTTTAATTGAGGTGGGAGGAACCTTGGTCTTGGCAACAAAAGCCGGGTCATTAATAAGTCCTTGTCGGCTTCCAGATCTCAGGTAGGTAGCAAAGACCTATTCGGAGCAAAGGGCCAGTTGAAGGAAACATAATTTTATGACCCCCCTGACCCCTGTAACCCCCCTACTACCACCACCACCAAGACCTTCTTACTACTATGTACAACTCTTAGCCCTCCCCTTCTCCTTATTCAACTATACATTTGACAAAAGAAACCCAGTGAGAATTCTCTTTACTCCCCCGCTTCTCTTTCTACCTACTTTCAAGGTCAAAAAAAGACCCAATGATCTGAAGATGGGCTTTCTTCCAAAAAACTCTACAGACTGGGGGGCTGAAAGAGAAGATTGAATGCAAAGACAAAACGAATAAAGAAGACTAAGCACAGGACTTGTTCCATGCTTTGAGAAATCCCATGCAAGATCAGAAAATGTCTGGTCCACAGTTGACTAAGCAGAAGCAAGGATTTGCTTAATTGACAGTTTTGGCTAAAAGGTTAAAAGAGCACAGACACACAAAATGACCTTTTTGAACGATCTTTGGCATTGCAAACTTAAAGCATAGGTTACAATGCTTTTTCCCTCTTGCTCATAATGCAGTTTAAGATGGATTAGGTTGGCCAGAGCAGAGATTAAAGATGTACAGGTTTAAGAATTAAAGTTCCATCTGGCATGATAAAAGGGTTTTATTATCTATTCCTTCAGGGGATTTCTTATGGTTATACATTGAATCACTTATAACACCTGTTTAGGCACAGAAGAACTTTCCAAAGCAGCAAATACCCAGGAGTGGGTTAAGCATTTTTCAAAATTTGGTGGAAGTGGTGAAACAAACCCAGCATTATAAAGTTCATATGTTTATTTCTAAATTTGTATAGTTATTAGCTGCTTTGACTAACATTTAAACTGAATGGGTTTAACCTCAAGAACTAAAAACAAGAAACTTGTCACTTAGACCATGTGTTCTGTTGGTGGAAAGTTCTGGAGTAAAATGTTCTTTGGCTGTAATAGTTTATTTTGCAGTTTAAAGGAATCCTTGGCTGCAAAAGAACTTTTGTCTAAAATGTTTTTAAAAAAGTTCTAAAATTTATGACTAAATGAAGCTGGCTGAGGTCTGCAATGTTTGTTTAATCCTGCTTTCCATCCTTTTCCATAAGATGGTACTAATACATAAGTGGTACCAAGTGGTACAATTTCTTGAAAATTTACATGAAAACAAAAAATAATCAAGTAGATATGTGGATTCTCTGGGTTGCATGCTGTAAAAGCATGGTGTGATTGATGGTGTAATAGACATATTTTCAACTTCAGCTAGTATAATGGCCTCGAGTGCATTCAACATCATTTTCAAAGAAAATTAATCTTAGTATTAATATCCTACTATCCTGCTTTTACAGATCCCCAATTTAATTTTTTGTTTAGTCTTCAAGAATCTCAGAGTATGACTCATTTTTCTTGAAACATCCTAAAGCTAATCCATAAGATGTCAATTAAATGCCAATGAGGAGAGATCTTGACTCCCGGGGCTCATACCTAATTATAGACATTAGGAGTAGCAGCACTTTCAGGCACCAGTATTTTTTTCTCGACTGGCTCAGTCCTCATAAACTCATTTTGAACCCCAGTCATCTGGAACACTGTCAAAGAGGATTACAAGCTGTACACATGTTTCTACCACATGATGCTTGCAACACCCTACGGAAACATAAACAGGAAAAAACACACACGGGTCTTCAAAGCACGGGCATTTCTAATGGAGATGATGAGTTGGCTCTGCAGCTGGTCAAAGCTACCTGCATGACCTGCCAGTCTGGTTTCAAGCTGTGACTGGGCTTCCTTCACCCGCAGGTCAAAGAAAAAAGCCGCTCGATTTGTTTATTCACTTTCTTTCTTTACCTGAAGAGGGTGATGTCTATTACTGGCATGCGTACACAGGACACTTGACTGAGCTTCTTTTTCATCTGTTCAGAGTCATTATCACAATTGAAGCCAGTAACCATTTAAGATTAAGTGTTTAAGAAATGATACAGTATTCCCGAACAAAACATGGAACAAAACATGTGTTGCTATGAGAAAATAATATGAAAATAATTAACCATGGGGTGGTTTTACATTATTGTTACTTTTAATGTTATCACCTCAAAGTTGGAATAAACAACTGTAAGAAGTGTTGTTCTTGAAAAATATTTCAAGAACAACACTTCTTACAGTTGTTTACTCCTCTTAGACAGCAATTTCCCAATGAATACCATTTTATTTATTCAAGAATGACACATCATACATTTTATACATTTATAGCTAATGTTGTGGAACTTCCAATAAACACATTATTTACTTTGCGCTTTAAAGGTTAAGCTGGTCTTCTATGTTAGAATTTTGAGCTGATGAAATAATTTCTTTGGGTATACAGGCTGTGCCATGTCCAGAACAAGCTTTCCACATTTGGCTAATGTTCTGTTTGGAGAATTACTTTTATTCAGGTTGAATCACAGGTTGTTCAAAGATTCTTTGGAAAGTTACATGTCTTTTTTGTATCCTAAAGAAAGCACTCTGTTCTAGAGTTCTTGTAAGGTGTTTAAAAAGGATTGTAACCAAGACCCTTTAATTGCTAACCATTTTTAATAGTGTCATTTTTACTATGGTTTGACTATCTAACCTAACACCCATTGCTAGAGAAACTATGCTTGTAAGAGTTTGATGTGAATTTCTGATGTGAGATTAGCAACCAGCGATTGGCCAGTGAGAGTTTGTACAGTCTGTTGAAGATTAATTTTGTGAGCTTTAAACACCATTAAACTATTCATTTTGGAACATGCTATTATATATTATATCTATTAACACATATAATATGACTGATGGTAGGGCAAGATGTTTCTAGTAAAAAGAAGGACTAACAAACTGTTCAGCTGTATGCACTATTAGGCATGACATGATTAAACTGATAACACTTTTTTATTCATATTTTCTAATTGTTTGTGCCTGCATGCATCTGTCCAGCAGTCCCTCCCTCTGTGATTTACCTTTTCACGAGATTTCAAGTAGGAATGCTTTAATCTTTATGTTATTTATATGGATGTATCTTTGCAACCAACAGATGACCTGATTAGGTTTTGGAATTGATCTAAATTGGATCAAGGTCACAGTAAGGTCATATTTCCAAAATAGTTATTCTTTAGTAGCTCCCTTAAGGCTTACAGAATATTTTATTTTATGGGTATTTGAGGCATACAAATGAGTAACAATAAGTTAATATCAATAAGTTGATTATATATACAGTATATCTGTTTTCCAAATATAAAAATATACACTGTTAAGAATTCTACTTAAGAAGTATGTAGACAAGGTTAACTGTGACAAGAATATCAATGTCTCTTAATTATGCTTCCATTAGTTTATGCTCCATCATCGTTTCCAGCTACACTCCAACTGTAAAGAACTCTGTCATCTACAAGGCATCTGTGCCGGCAGTTTATTTTTTTTTCACATTCTGTGTCAACAGTTATGGATAAAATTCCCAGAAGATCAGCAGTTTCTTAAATAATCATGCTCAAAATGTCTGGAAGCAAAATCATGACATAGTCAAAGTCACTAAGATCACACTTCAGCTATTTTAATGTTTGATTTGAAGATTAACTGAAGCGCTTGACTGAAGCTCTATGTGCATGATATACTGTAATGTATGAACAGAGGTGCATCCAGAATAATCGAATACTGTTTCATAGGTACTACAGTACAACATCGATTTAACAATTTACTGAAGCGTTGTTAAACAATTAAGGTTTAACCAAAAAAAAAATAATAATAAAGATTTAATACCTATAGCACTGACACTCAAAAAGAGCTGACGTGCTGCCTTCTGCCATTTTTGATTCTGACAGCTCTTCTCTGAAAGTCCCATTGCTTTATGCAGGGATTTTTTTATGAATACTAAGAATTCAGACATGCTACTCCTTTAACATACTGTTTTTCACCTACTGTTTCCTAGGGTAGTGTGGATAATCAGATGTAGCACAGGTGTACAGGTTCACTGAAGCATTGAATAGCAATAATGGCTAACACCAAACATAGTTCTAATGCTTGTTTTTTAAGTGGGTCTGATTGCATCCAGTCCAGCATATTGAGTAGGTGTTATAAGCAGATGTTTCAATATTAATATTAATCTAGGCAGTGGAATGTGTTTGACCCAAAGGTCTTAGGTGTAACAGATATACAGTCATGTGAAAAAATTACGACACCCCAAGGAAACCTGTATTTTTTTAAATAGTTAAACATATGGACATTTTATCTTTATTTTACCAATATTGGAAGATACAAGTAATATGACTAAACAAATAAAATCGATACATGATCTACTGTATAAAATGTAATTTCCTGTGAGGAAAAAGTAAGGACCACATATATTTGAACTTAAAATGTATAAAATAGGTGCAAATTATTAGAAAATTGTTACAGAGCATTTTAAAGAAGGTTTGCCTTATTTAACCTCAGATATTTAGTTTGTTTTGCTTTTAATTGTTGAAGTGAGAGGTATCACAATGGTTAGATCCAAAGAGCTCTCTGAGGCATTCAGAAAGAAGATCGTTGATGCTTATGAGTCTGTAGGAATATAAAGGAATATAAAAAAGATCTTAAAAGAATATATAATCAGCACTGCCTGGTTATTGAAGAATTATTTACAAGTAGAGAAGATTTAAATCTACTGCCAACATGGCCAGGTCAGGCCATCCAAGCAAATTCACCCCAAGAGCAGATGGCAAGATGCTTAAAGAAGTCTCCAAAAACCCTAAAACATCATCACGGGACCTACAACAATGCTTTCATTATCAATCAGAAAGAGACCAGAGAACAACTGTAATTACTATGTGCAAGGAGGAAACATTTGCTGTCTAAGAAAACACAGAGACAAAGTCCAAGACTTCTGTAATAATGTGCTTTGGACAGATGAGTCTAAAACTGAATTAGCTGGACACCATAACAGAGGGAATGTTTGGCATGAAATACCAAGTACAGCATTTCAACAAAAGAACCTCATACCAACTGTGAAACATGGAGGTGGAGGGTGGTGGTTTGGAGATGCTTTGCTGCAGCAGGACCTGGCCGGCTCATCATCATAGAATCCACTATGAATTCTACATTGTATCAGAAGGTGCTTGAAGAACATCTGAGACCATCTGTCAAAAAATTGAAGCTGAAATGGAACTGGATCTTGAAACATGACAAAAACACACCAGTAAATCCACCAAGGACTAAAAACTGAGAATTCTGGAATGGCCAAGTCAAAACCCAGATGTAAATACTATTCTCACGGCTGAAATATCACACATTAAGGAGTGGTGTCCTCACATTTTCCACAAAAATTCCACAACCTTTTTTGTTGTTAACAAGCAATTAAATCACTTTACATCTATAGGTACCAATCAAAACAAGATCAGAAATTGACATGTTGACATTTCTTAGAAATAAGAACTTAATATTTAATGGGGTGTCCTAATTTTTCACGTCTGTAATCTAATGGCTTAATGCCTTCAACCAGAGCAGACTCTAAAGCCCTTAAGTTGTAACTGGTTCAGGTCCTGCATTTGCTGCCTGCAATTCCTAACTGGCACTGGGTCAACATCTCATTCAGCACCTTGATGTGATTCTGTGTTTACAGTCCAGTGCCAGCAGCTGATTTGTCTGTGTCATTTCCTCTCACAACCCACAGCAGAGACTGAATGTTTCCTAGGGTGTTTTGGCTTCTTTGTTTTTAAAGTAACAGCATTTCGGTTACAGGGATTATCCGGACAGATAGCATGATGCATCAGGGTTCCTTTGTAGGTGAAAACTTGAAATAATGTTAAGAAGAGAGCCTCCCGTACAGTAATCAGATCCCATTCAGATGTTGATGGACAAGCACTGAGGTTTGTAGTTGCCATCTGCTTTATCATCTTGATCTGGCTCTAGTTTTAAAATAAAATAAGATTACCAAAGGACATGGACAATGTGCTCTGATAAATGATGAAATAACTTGCCAGTGTTCATAAGCTCAGCATAATGCATTTAAAGGTTTTATTTATTCCCACGTAACAGTGAATCTATGCATGTCACTATAAATATAGGATAATGGTGGCTCTCAGCTGCAGGTACACAAGAAGACATTTACCTGAAATAATTAAAAAAAAAAAAGGGCTATTGTTGCTTGTCGTGCTTTTTCAACTCCTGGCAAAGAAATATTCTTAGCACACATGGATGGCTGTTTTTCTAATCGCTAATGATAGACTATTTTGACGGCTAAACTTTCCTTTTTCTACCCTATGCCTCTCTTTTCTGTTTTCTTCTCCAGGTCTGATGGAAATCCGATCTGTTAGTGTGGGAGTTGTCGCCATCAAATCTGTCAGCACCGGCCTGTACTTAGCTATGTCCAAAAAAGGCACACTTTTTGGATCGGTAGGTACATCTTCAATGGTTTTACAAGACATTCTGTAAGGGCTGTATGAGAACTAACAAAATATTTAGAGCAATGGTATATGGTGTACTTTGCAATATGGAACCTTCTATTGCTTGAAGTGAAAATAATATTTACCTTCATCCACACCTGGATGTGGTTGATTTCTGTCCTAGCCCAAAAGAAAAATGAACCTAGCAGTAATTGTCACTGAATTGCCGCTGAACCAGCCAGAAAATAAGCACACTGACCTAAATCCCATTTAACTGAGCTCAGTGAGCTGCCTGAGGTTTACAAGAACTCCTTGAGGGCTCCTGCTGCTCACACTCCTGTTCCTGTGAACCCTGTGCGTGCCATCAGACAGTTGTTTGTGCCCTGTTTAATGAGTGTGTGGTGCCTGAGCACTTTAAGCGCTCTATGAGACCATCTCAGCATGACAATCAGTCACCCAACAAGAATAAGTCAGCCTTTCAGATAGCTCAAGTCTTAAAGCACAAAAACAAACAATCCATGTAGCACGAAAACGTCTGATTTCATCCCTGTTTGAATCTCAACCTAATGACTATTAATCACAACACTCACTCAGGAGCTGATCTTATCTAAGTGCAGGCAGCAGGACGGCGCTGATAACATCCCTGGCGGAAACCTGAACCACATTGTCATTGTGCCATCTCTTTTTCTCAGGATAAGAGCTCTATCCAGCCGTAGCAAAGGAGCAAAATAGCACTGTAGTAGGGGTGTAACGTAATACGCAATAATCTGTAGCTGTTTAGTGTATCTCTATTCAGATTTTGGAACTGACAGAACTGATTGTAATTCTGGCTCTGATACTTCCTCCACTTCGGCTACATCACAACAGATAACGTGGGACTTTTTTTTTGTCACACAATTTTAGTTTTTTCGCTTGAATCTGCCTGTGATTAATAAATTAATTATTCATTTATTTCCCAACATAAACGTAAACAAGCTAGTAGCCCAATTTAACACCCTGCAACACTGATCAGGCAATTACTAAGGATGAATCCTGTGAAAAATGTTCACATATGCATGATCACATACTTGCTCAAATTGTCACATTATTTTTCCTCATTTTAAGCATACATTCTTAAGAAGAAAGATGATCTGCAAATACAGTAAGAAATGTAGGCTTGAGATGATTGATGCTTAAAAAGGATCTAGAAGTGATATTATTACACTTTATTGTAATCATATAATAGAAATACTAGATTTATTCAGGATCTTGTTATATCCAAGATGCTTTCGCTCGTTAAAATGTGGGTAGAAATGCTGCAGTTTCAGATCAGTGTTGAAATCAGCTTCAGATGTCTTCTCATTAGTCTGAAAATGAGCATAGTTCTTATTTCTCTTTTCTTTTTTTTCTAGGGAAGATATAGCCCAAGCTGCAAGTTTAAGGAGCGCATCGAGGAGAACGGCTACAATACGTACGCATCCCTGCGCTGGAAGCACGGCGGCAGACAGATGTTTGTGTCGCTGAATGGTCGAGGGAAGCCACGGAGGGGCCATAAAGCGCGACGGAGACACCCTTCCACTCACTTCCTCCCAATGCTCCCAACATAGCTGAAATCTCTAATTAGCCTTATTATTATTATTATTAATGTCATACACATATATAGCTGTATATGTATGTTTGCAGAGGATTATTTCTACGTAATCTTTTGGTATTGTCACATAGTATATTAACTTATTCCTCCATCCCTGTTAGCTTAAAGCCTAATAAAGCTTTTGTAAGGTGTTTAATATTATACATAAGCAATTACCTTCCATAATTATGTTTCAGCTGGAGAAGCTAAGCATTTATAACATCTCTAACCAGCGGTTGTAAAATACATTATCACATTTACCTAAACAGGAATAGACTAGTAGGTAAAATTTCAGAAACAAAACTTCCCCAATCACATATAACGGAAATATAATAGAAAACTATTTGTGTTATAACAATTGTGTCTATGGATTTGAGAAAACCTTTTTCAAGCTGTTTGCATATGTTCAGATGTGTATTTTTATGCCAGGTGTGTAAATATGAGTGGAATTGCTTCTAACATATTTGCTTCAATCAAACTACACTTAGATTAATCAATGTTACATAGAACCTTTTTCTCTATTAAGGAAACCTTAACTGTTATAGGTAGAAGACAAAAATTAGGACTTCACTTTCTTCAATTTCATTCAGGTATTTGAATATAAATTTTGTATATTTGAACTATATTCACATCACATTAAATTAAATTCCTCTTTTTTTCAGTGGCGTATGTAATATGTTATTATTATTTTTTTTTATTTCTTTTTTTTTCTTTTCCCAATTTTTATTAAACACTTTACAATAGCAGGACATGAATAATCATGCACTTAGACTTGAGAAAAAAAACTAAACTTAAGAAGCGCTAAACTTAACTATGACCTGAGTCTTATGAATTCCTGTGTAAATAATTACCAGAAGTTGTTCATTAGTTAACGTGTTCTATTTTTTGTATACAGTAAGAAAGAATATGAATTATACAAGCATCATTTAAAACTGCTTATAGAATCTTCCATTTTTTTCCAATTAAGTGTGTAAACAAACACTGTATGGTACTGGATTACTTCCATAATTTACATGGATCCTCCTTATCGAACATAGAAAGACGCATTAATAATAAACACAAAAAATTTAATCTCAACCCATTTTTGCTTCATTCTCACTCCATTTCTCTTCAAATCACATATTTTGTGTTATCTGAGTGACTCGGGCCCGGGGCTTTGCTCCTTTGCTCCTTTACAGTAGTGTCTGCTAAATGAAGGAATGCTGCAATGGATGGGCAAATAGATGGGTTGAGATGAAATTGCTGGTGTCATTATTGCAGCTTTCAGACGTGAAATCATAAGCCTCACTAAGAAGTTAAAGGTAGCTGATCTTTAGTTTGTGATTAGTAAATGTCTTAACGCAACATTATTTAATTTTTAGGTATAATGAAGAATAAATTCTGCTGTTAGTGCAGGATTATTCATGTACTGTTATTTCTTTGTTTTGTGCTTGTTAACCATGCGATTTACTTACAAACATATCATTCAAAATTACAGCTTATGGTTTTGAGAAAAAGCTTGTTTTGAAAATGGTTTGAAATATAAAAAAGAAATTTGAACCATAAAAGCAAATCACAGAAATGCAGGTGAAGTGTTTTGCATTTCCAACCTGTTTTAATCACATTTCCACCAAGACCAAGTAAGCTACATCTCTTTTTTTTCTTCTTTATTCCACAGCAATATCCAAATTCCTGTTAAGCAGCTCTCCATAGAAATTTAAGATTAGCCAAGACAAGGCAGATCAGTTTCTTTGTTTAATCATGCACTGTTTTCTGGATGATTCATATTTGGTCCAATTTATATAAACTCTATTATTTTAGTTTATTAAAAAAATTATTATTATTTTAGGCAAATCTTTTGCAAGTTTTATTATGTAAATCTCTTAAATACCCAACCAAATAGTTTTTTTTATTTAATTTGATGTGTTTATATTTCAAATATACAAACAATATTTTAATACAAATACTTATCTCAGTGTACAAGCTCCACATTTCTAAGAATCATTTTAAATCAAATGCTAGGATTTTTAACCATCCGAACAAAAACTGGAGGAACGTAGAGTGATATCAAGACTAACCACATAACACATACATGGATTGTCTAGATCTTGAGTTACTCTGTAATGTCAAGTTTTCTTTTTGTAACACACCTGATTAAACTGATCTGGCCTAATAATGAGATTTTAAACTAGAGCAGGTGCTTTAGGAGCAGGAAAAACACTAATCAGTACTGTATTATATTCACTGTTCACTTTTCTTGAAGGACTCTTGCTGGAATGATAGAGATCAAACCCAAACACTGTTTCAAACCTTTACACACAATGAATCATCTCTTACATAATGGACTGGATCGACAGCTTGTGTACTGGACTATTTCTCTAAAGGACAGTTTAACCGTGTTTAAATCACACCAACATTTCCCTCACAACCTGTTGCAAATGCAGCAATTAATATATATATATATATATATATATATATATATATATATATATATATATATATATATATATATATATATTTAGATTTCAACGTTTTACATTCTTGAGTTTAGGGGTGGTTTTCCTGTCAATCGTTTGTCTTTCCAAACTGCTGGTCTGGTCCATGAATTACCGTCTTCATGCCGTAAACCACAAGGTGCTGATCAGACAGCTAATGCTGAACATTGTGTGGCTGGCAGAAAGTGGAAATCTAAAGCCACTGGCCACTGGCTGAATTCTAGCTGTGCTAATAAAGTATTTATATGCTGGAGTGCAAACAGAACCCTGCTCACAGCTGTTATGTTACCTCTCTTCTATGAAAGGCCTTAGAGAGGTGTGTTTTTTTAAGGATAAAAAAATGGAATTCTTGATTAATAGTATTAATAAAAAAAATCCAAAATACACGTTATCAAAAGAAGACATATATTACACTAATATTTTCTTTAGTAGGAATCTGTTCACTGATACATCTCCATGCTCCATCAAGTGCACTTAGTAGATGTCAGTTCAATAGAAGCATGCATGAAACAGGGCCCTGAAACTATATAGGTATGCTGGGCAAATTGTTAAAATTAGTTATTTGTATTTCTATAGGCTCTACGTGTAATGACTTTAGAATGCACTGATGTAAAATAAAAAGAAGTAATGGACAGGCTGATATGATGCAGTTTAAAGATTGTTTTCCAATAACTGCACATCCTAAAGTGTCTTATTTTCTCTTACACTAATTTACAGCAATTTGACAATAATTATACTTTACCCATAATTAAAGAATGATGTGTATTTTCCACACATTTAATGTTGCAGAACACACAATGAAATAGTAAGAATCTGTTATCAATTAAATTAGCTCAAGTATAACAGCTGACCCTGTGAAAAATGTTTCTGGAGGTTAATCAATCAAAATACAGCCTGTCCTGTAATAGAAAAGCTGGAAACATCCTCTGTACTGAAGACATTCACATGGTGGAAAACATTTGCTTTAAACGTTTAGCTTTACATCTGGCTGTTACAATGCTGACAAAATAGACTAAATATGACATCATGAAAGAAAAAATCATATTTAAACAATTACACACACACTGTATACTGTATAAAGCATCTGCCATACTAGTCTCTGTGTCATCATTAATATAGAACATATTAGAATGAGCACACTGATGTAAGCCTTGCAGAGTCGCTGTTAGAGAAAATGTGCTTAATGTTAGAATCCAATAATATGATGAGTCTATTTTAGTTAGTCCTGACTATGACATACATCTCTACTCATATGAAGTATTATGGTGGATCTGAGGATGGTGTGTGTATGTTTTTCTTTGACCTGTTTGGAGGACATTTTGTAATCTGATGGGATGAGAGAACTACTTATGATGGCTCCAGATGCCAAAGAAAAAAGATAACCACCATATCTGTGATTGGTCCAAATATCACATGGTTGATTATATTACTGCAATGTAGCAGCAACTGGAGCGGTATGAGTCCTGGGTCTGGGTGTTTACTCGTACCTGTGGAAACAGCAAGCCCAATATGTTCAGAAGTACAACCACAATTTTTCCAATTTTTCTGTTTTCTGTTCCTTCTTTAATAAATATATCAACACTACAGCACACAGCTTTCTGGCAAATTTCATGTCTTTTAGCTCCACACACCCAATGCTGTTTTCTGAGATGTTTGTTCTTTTTTTAGAGTAGTTAAATTAGTTCTGCAATAATAGCGATAAAAATTAGTCGAAGTGGGCAATGACAAGCCCAAGGGAAAGTGAGTCAAAATCAAGACCAGAAACTATCAAATGCTTCTCAAGGCCAAGCCTTTAATTCAATTTCATAAATGCTTGAACAAACATACTCTTCTTCATAAACAGACTCTTCTTGGGAATGATTGAGAAAATGCTGCAGAATCATTCTGAACAATACATTATGCATATGAATGGGTAGGAAGACAAGTAAAAGACACCACAAACATTATTTTTTTCCAAACTCTTCATAGACCAAGACTATAGCAAGACCAATGCTAAAAAATCCAAACAGAAATATGTCACAGTCAATTCCAGCCTACACAAGTCCTGAGACTTTAACAAAATGTATGAAAATAATGAAAACATTCAGTGTCCATAAACACCAATGTCTTTTACCAAGGTCCTAAAATGATCTCATATTACTTAAAATATTCATAGAGTATTCATTAAGTATTCCAAATAATTTGGACCTTAGATATTAGATAATTGATCTTAGTCCTGTTCATATTCAAGCCCTCAGATCTATAAATTATTAGAACTGAACAGAGGTTATTGAAGGTAACCAAAGCGCTCGACAAAAGGTTGGTAATTAAAATAGTAATCATCGTTCTATACTGCTGTATAGTTGATGACATTTTAAGAGGTGCCTCCGCTAATGCTAACCTCTTACATCTACAAATACAATGCAAAATAGAATAGCGACAGTGGTAACTGTTTGATAAGAATATAAGCAGGTACAGTATAAGGTGTTTGATATAATAGACCTCCCAGACACTGTAAAGAGCTGCTACGCTTCAGCTGAAAGAGCATTACAGGATTGCTATTCAAACACCAGGTCTCACAGCACGGGAGGGTACCAGACCTTTAAGATCACAGAGGAACCAGAAGAGAAGGAGGAGAAATCAAAAGGCTGCATCCTGCTTTTTAGACCTGCTTTGGTAAGCTGGTGCAGAATAAAATGCATTTGATTCAGGTTTGGAAGTTCAACAAGTTTCGTTCATATGAGCCATACACGATTTCTGTATAACCAAGGCAGAGGCATAGCCAGAATATTTGCAACAGGGTGGCCAGGTTATATGCTGTATTGGGGCAGTGGGGTAAAATAATTATACCATAAAAAATTATATAATGTTGCTAACGCTATGTGTGTATTTTTGTGTAGTTTTGCCAAGACATAAAAAGCAAACAGAAGCAAGTAAACAAAATCATAATTAATAATATATTAGGCTTATGAAGTATGCTAATGTATCTCTAGCTAATGGTAACTAATAATAAGGGGTATAAACTTAACAACAGAACGTTTTTAAATTATTTGATTACCGGTCAAGCAATAAACATGTGATCTGTACTTGGGGTGGGCCCTGCTTGTAGATTCACTAACAACAATGATGTTCTCTAATTTAACAAATTTAACAATATCAGATTTATGCAAATCACCTCGCAAGAATGTTAAATGATTTTCACATCTATACTATATAAATCATGATGGACATTTTGGCATCGATTTATCTCGTGTTACCTTTTTAAATTCGATGCACAACTCAAATAAAAAGTAGACATAAGAACAAACTATTGAAACCCATAGTGACTATAGTTAATGTAAAAAAAAAAAAAAACAACAAAAAACAACAACAAAAAAAAAAATAAAGCAAAAAAAAAAACAAGGTTTGCTCAAGGTTTTTTCATGTAAATATACTTATTGACAATCCTCACCACTGGACAATATTTTAAAAAATGTTAAAACTTCTGAGTGATTAATAATAGCAGGTTCTGTTTTTTTTTTTACTCATAGTTCAGTTTCTCATCATATCAGGGACTGGTGGCTGCACTGAAAATAATATTGAGAAGTCTTTTCAATAACAGTACATGAAAAACCCTGCACTAACACCTGAATTAATACCAACTCAAATAGTAACTAATGATAAGTTGACACATAAGTTAATGAAGAACTAACCTTAACTATGACTCGAGTTTTATGAATAATTTATGAAGTGTGAATAACAGCCACCTAAAATACACCTGGTACTAATATTGTTAGCAGTTGTAGTTAATGTATAAATGAATACATGGTATAAACTAGGTTAATCATGCTCTATAAGAAAGAATTAGTTTACCCCTATGTGTTAATTAGTACATTAGCAAACAAACATCCTAACATGTACTTAAGGTTGTTATTCATGCATGAATTCCAAAGAATTAAAATTGGCTCTTAATTCATAGTTAGTTAATATTTTAATAAGGATTAATTGAGGCATTAGTGTATGATTATTCCTGTACTGTTATTACCAGGTTTTACCACTATGCCCAAGAGATGCTGGCAAAAAAGTAACTTTTATTAGTGTCTGATGTGAAGGAATTCTTCTCGATCTGAAAGCTTACCCACTGAGGAAATAAAAGCTATAGAAACAGGCCATGCATTTCATATTAATCCTATTTTCCACGTCTTTAGCATCTAGCGTAATTGACTTCTAACCTCTCTCTCTTCATCCCTTGTGACAGTCAAGGAATTTAGCTCATGTGTCTTTCTCTCTTCTTCTTGGCTTTAAGGTAAGGCCATCTGTTCATGCCAGTCCTTTGCTCCAGACGCACAGAAACAAAATGAGGAGCCTGTAATTATCATTGTTGCGCTACTGTCCTGTCAGTTCCCTCGCCAGAGAAACCAGAGTGATCTCTTGGCAGTGCTGGGACGAAAGATCAAAGCGGCAAACCTTTGATCATCAGCTTCTTCATGGAAAATCAAGGTGGAATGCTTTAAAGAGAACAGTGCATAAGTGCATGGGCAGCTCTACAGGATGTTCTCTGCCAGCAGTACAGTAGCGTGTCAGTACACAGTACTCACGTGTTGGATTTTAAATTTAGGCCATTAGTTGTACAAGCACTCGAATGCTCTGTTATTGTATGAAGGGACGTTGTTTCTGGTTTGTAGATGGAAATGTTATTAGCAGATGTTAGACTTACTCGAGTGGCTATAAATGACCTTTGCTGAATTTCTGTGTACTTTAGCTGCGTTTTGTTGCAAAACCAGAGAAAGAACCAGTGAATACAGTAGCTGCATGGCAGCAAACTCTTCATTTTCTTGTCTTGTCTGTTCTTTTCTCCTTCTCTATTCTGTCTTTCTTCTACAGTAGTTTTCTCTCTTTTCTTTTAATTATTTTCTTTCTCATATCTTCTTTTCTTTTCTTCTCTTCTTTTCTAATGATGTTTTCTCTTCTCTTCATTTCTTTTCTTTTCTCTTTTCTTCTTTTCTCTTCTCTTCTCACTTCATTCTCTCTTCCTTTCTCTTCTTAAAGTCCTGTGCATTCATTTTTCACATTTTTTCATTGTTTCATAACTCAGTTATTTTCAAATGTTTTACACGATTATGTTAATTTGTCCACACGCAATGCATGTCTTGTTATTTGTCTTTAAGCACCTCTTCTTCTTCTTCTTCTTCTTCTTCTTCTTCTTCTTCTTCTTCTTCTTCTTCTTCTCTTTACTTTTCTTTTCTGTATATTTGAGAGGGACTCATTAAAAAAAGGAAATGCCCTGACATTCATGTTCAATATCATACTGCCAAGACTCCTACATTTGTTTACAAGCTGGATTAGCTTGATTAAAATGAGCACAATTGGAGTCATTTCTGTAATGCAATGCTTGAGCAATATATAATAGAAGACATGTTGAGCTGATTTGACCTCACAGAGTTTGGTTATGTGTAGAATCCAATGTGGTGTGTTGCTACAATTACCCAAAGATTGGTTCATTGTGACACAGTCAAGGGTAATTTTTACCCTTATATCCTTAGTTGTTTAGCAATAAATATTTAGCCTGGATTTCCCCTATGTAAGATTTTTAAAGGTACTTCCCATTTATGGTTGCATTTCTGGAATGTATTCTGCCACCATAAACGCATGTTAAAAACTTTTGCAATGATTATATTGTCCTAAATAATCCTGTTAATATTTGAATTAATTTTAAAAAGATTTAAACTGTATGTACACTGTAAACTGTATGTTTTAGATTATGCAAGGCACAGCGATTTTTTTAGACAGATATCAAACAAAATATTATACTATATATACTATTATATTATATAATATTATTCACTCATGAAAACGTCTCGCTGTTCCTCTTAACGGCTTCGTTAGGTCCTCCTGATGACAAGGAAATCTCTGTTATTTAATTGTGCATGAATCACACCTGTAGTATCTCAACATGACACTGGAGCTTAGAACTGTGAATCCTGCCTTTCAGCGACCTTTATGTGATCGGGTGAACTAGTCCTGCCAGAAAAAAGCAGTAATTTTACCTTATTTATTTTGTAACATAAAGTTAAAAGCAAGACATAAGTAACTTGAGAATGTAGAACAAGCCTTATAATGCTATTGATGCTGGTTGACAGATATGACAGACGTTCTACTACCAGGTTTGTCTCCAGCCTCAGTATCACCCTTAAATGAGTCTCAATTGAAAAAAAAATTGTTTAACGTTTTTCCTTTTAAAGGACATTTTAAATATTTCAGAAATTTCCTTTGGTAGAGCAAAGCATGGGAATAAGTGTCTGGATGCATGCAAAGTGGTAGGAAAGTGATAAACTTTTTTAGATCACTGTTAAGTCCTCCTATTTGTTGTCATTGTATCAATGTAAAACTTCATATTTGTGTTTATTCCAGCACTTCAAAGTCCCTAAGTTTGTGTTCATTTTATACCTGTGTGGTCTTCACAGGGTGCTTATCATTTTTGTACCAGGAGAGGCCAGTATTCAAAATCTATTCCCCATAATAGAAGAATTCCAGTTATAATGAGACATCCCCCAGTTCTCATGCTCCAGAATGTCCTGCTCTCTTGTCCATTTTGGCAAACACAAGCATATCTGTCACAACAGCCCTTTTCATCGCATTGTGGATTAGTGTGTGTTGTCTGAAGCGACTGGAGGCAGATGAGAAGCAGCGGTCTTCGAGGCACACGCTCTCCGTGCCCATTTAAAACCCCGGCGTGCCCCTGCTGAGGTATGTGCCGCCACTGTAAAGTCCCCTTAGCCTTCGGCCCCGAGCTGCCATTCTCTGCATGGCTGCGGCTGAGTCAAACGATGGCGGATGTGCTGAGGAGCCGGAGTGCCTTTCACTGCTAGACAGCTTTGGCCAGCTGAAGCAGCCTTGATTTTGGCTGCTGTCCCAGTCAACATCACAAGGTTGTCTTTGGCTTTTGGGGGACTGGAAAAGGTATAAGTCAGGATGGGTTCAGGCAAAGCCAGAGCTATGCCAAACCGTTGTCTACAATGCACATCAGAAAATATGTGTGTTTGTGTGTGCAGATTTGTCAAAAGATATGTGGTATCTGTCTTTTATCATTGTAAGTTGGCTTATAAAGCTGTATTGTGCAGTAAATTCTATATTTATCTAATAGTTGACACATTGAGCAAATGATTGCATAGTTTAAAGTTTAAGATTCAACTGTAGATTAAAGCTACAGATTTAGACTAAGATTAAACTGTCATTAAACCCAAATTACACACAGTAGGCTACACTGCACAAAAACTAATATTCCATACACAAATTCAACACCATAGCATTGTATCGCTAGTATGTGTAAACCTTTAATAAGGTTCAATTCTTTACACACTGACACTGATCATTAGTGATGGCAAGTTGTTATAGTGATATTAGATGGAAGCAATAAAATCTATCTATAAACAGCTTGCCAATGAATCTATTAGGGTTGAGCAATGCATCATATCAAAAGGTCTCATAAAAAGAATGATAGATAAACTATTACACACGCAAATTGTTCCAAGTTCATAACACTATTGGTTTCATTCCATGATTCATCCAAATACCAAATACAGTAATAGTTGTAATCCTTTCTAAATAACAAAAAAAAAAAAAAAATCTGTAGGTAATTAATTCTTTGAATGAACAATGTGTGCTTCCGCTAGATTCTCCTCCATGTTTGGATATTAGGGTAAATAATCAACCTTGTTCATGGTCATTACAACTGCATTTCATGTGGAATTTCTTACTTATTGCTGATGATGAGGTTATGGATGTCAGTATACATCAAAATGGAGATGAAATCTAGGTGTGTAGCGAATCACCTGATATAACTGCCACTGATAGTCTGCATATATCTACGGTCTGGGCTAAAATTAAATCAGACCAAGTCTCGCTGGCTGTCAGTTCTATAACCATTTAAAATAATCTTTAAATAACAGCAAATATTCTAATGTGGAATAAATTGTATTTATTTTTATGCTTATAAAATAAAGCTGTGCTGTTATCATAAAGGGCTCTGTGGCTGTGTATTCACATCGAAATGATGTTGAGGCTGCAAAAAGTTTAAGAACTCCTGAGCTACACAACGTTCGTAACAATATAAGCATTGACTACTTTAAATAATGTTTTTAATGTTTTGCAGTAACAAGAAACAAAACATGAGTGGACAGCACTCGTCAGACATTTAATGGGATTCTGGCGGTATCAAAGCTTGAGATAAGAGAGAAAGCCTGCCCTAATCTATACAGCCATCCAATTATAGTATTAGAGGGCCTTCTATTTCCATGGACAGGGTTCGGAGATGAGAGCGTGTGTGTGTGTGTGTGAGAGAGAGAGAGAGAGAGAGAGAGAGAGAGAGAGAGAGAGAGAGAGAGAGAGAGAGAGAGAGAGAGAGAGAGAGAGAGAATCTGTGCGCCTGTGTATGAAATGAAAGGGCAAGGGAGAGCAGACAGGAGGTACTTCTGTGCTGCTGAACTACCCCACTAACTTCAGGTATTTGTTCCTGTATGCTTTGTCTCTCACTCACACAACAATAAATATCAGACTTTTAGTTTTTTTTTAATACTATTGCAATAGCAAACATGGGATCAAACATAAGAGCATTTAACTATAAAATAAAATAAGAATAAATATTTCTAGTATAATTGTTTCATATGTTGCTTTTTGATTTTTGTCAAGTAATTAATTCTTGGTGCCAAAATCCTTAATCTGCAACAGGTCTTTAGACATGAAATATTTAACAGTAGTGTTATTCTCAAATCTCACAACGTGTCTAAATCCGATATCGTGTTAAAACGTCATTTCATTCATGGTGCATTAAATAGTAAGGTCTTCTTCACCACCGCTGTGGCTCCACCCTCTGGTACAATCGATGCATTACATTTCAGATTGCAGCTGAGATCAGGTGTTGTTCGCACATGCGCAGAGGACTAACTCGAGCTGTAACGCGTTATTCGGTGAAGTGCGAATAGTAGCCTTTTTTTTTACAACTCGTTTAGAAATAATTCTATTTAACTTTTCAGTTAGTGCTTCTTACTCAGAAATAACACTTTTATTTGAAATTTATTTTCAGCAAAAAAATACCCCACACAAATCCATTTTC
Organism: Tachysurus fulvidraco; assembly: GCF_022655615.1. Taxonomy (NCBI): domain Eukaryota; kingdom Metazoa; phylum Chordata; class Actinopteri; order Siluriformes; family Bagridae; genus Tachysurus; species Tachysurus fulvidraco. The sequence goes on from NC_062519.1 coordinate 27,277,194, forward strand.
TTAATATTTTTTTCCTTCTTATATACGCATATATGCAGCATATATGAAACCTATATGTGTCATATATACGCATATATGCAGTATATATACGCATATATGCAGCATATATATTGCCATATATGTGCATATATGCAGCATATAGGTTTCATATATGCGCATATATACACATATAGATTCTTTCCATGTGGGTTTTATTATTATTATTATTATTATTATTATTATTATTATTATTATTATTATTATTATTATTATTGTTGTTGTTGTTGTTGTTGTTGTTCTTTTATCCATCCATCCATCCATCCATCCATTTTCTACCGCTTATCCGGGGTCGGGTCGCGGGGGCAGCAGTCTAAGCAGGGATGCCCAGACTTCCCTCTCCTCAGACACTTCCTCCAGCTCTTCCGGGGGAATACCGAGGCATTCCCAGGCCAGCCGAGAGACATAGTCCCTCCAGCGTGTCCTAGGTCTTCCCCAGGGCCTCCTCCCGGTTGGACATGCCCGGAACACCTCCCCAGGGAGGCGTCCAGGAGGCATCCGAAACAGATGCCCGAGCCACCTCAGCTGACCCCTATCAATGTGGAGGAGCAGCGGCTCTACTCTGAGCTCCTCCCGAGTGACTGAGCTCCTCACTCTATCTATAAGGGTGCGCCCAGGCACTCTGTGGAGGAAACTCATTTCGACCACCTGTATCCGGGATCTTGTCCTTTCGGTCATGACCCAAAGCTCATGGCCATAGGTGAGGGTAGGAACGTAGATCGACTGGTAAATAGAGAGCTTCGCCTTGCGGCTCAGCTCTTTCTTCACCACAACAGATCGGTATATCGACCGCATCACTGCAGAAGATACACCGATCCGCCTGTCGATCTCCCGCTCCATCCTTCCCTCACTCGTGAACAGGACCCCAAGATACTTAAACTCCTCCACTTGAGGCAGGAACTCTCCACCAACCTGAAGAGGGCAAGCCACCCTTTTCCGGCTGAGAACCATGGCCTCAGACTTGGAGGTGCTGATTCTCATCCCCGCCGCTTCACACTCGGCTGCAAACCGTCCCAGTGCATCCTGAAGGTCCTGATTTGAAGAAGCCAACAGGACAACATCATCTGCAAAAAGCAGAGACGAAATCCTGTGGTCCCCAAACCTGACTCCCTCCGGCTCCCCCCGACTGCGCCTAGAAATCCTGTCCATATAAATAATGAACAGGACTGGTGACAAAGGGCAGCCCTGCCAGAGTCCAACATGCACCGGGAACAAGTCTGACTTACACCCGGCAATGCAAACCAAACTCCTGCTCCGGTCATATAGGGACCGGACAGCCCTTAACAGAGGGCCCCGGACCCCATACTCCCAGAGCACCCCCCACAGGCCATCACGAGGGACACAGTCAAATGCCTTCTCTAGATCCACAAAACACATGTGGACTGGTTGGGCAAACTCCCATGAACCCTCCAACAACCTGGTGAGGGGATAGAGATAGTCCAGTGTTCCACGACCAGGACGAAACCCGCATTGTTCCTCCTGAATCCAAGGTTCGACTATCGGCCGAATTCTCCTCTCCAGTACCCTGGCATAGACTTTTCCGGGGAGGCTGAGGAGTGTGATCCCCCTATAGTTGGAACACACCCTCCGGTCCCCCGTCTTAAACAGAGGGACCACCACCCCAGTCTGCCAGTCCAGAGGCACTGTCCCCAACCGCCATGCGATGTTGCAGAGGCGTGTCAGCCAAGACAGCCCCACAACATCCAGAGACTTGAGGTACTCAGGGCAGATCTCATCCACCCCCGGTGCCTTGCCACTGAGGAGCTTCTCAACTACCTCAGTGACCTCAGCTTGGGGGATCGACGAGTCCACAACCGAGCCCTCCGCCTCTGCTTCCTCAATGGAAGACATGTTGGTGGGGTTGAGGAGATCCTCGAAGTACTCCTTCCACCGTCCGAGGATGTCACCAGTCGAAGTCAGCAGATTCCCACTCCCAATGTAAACAGTGTGAGCAGGGCACTGCTTCCCCCTCCTGAGACGCCGGACGGTTTGCCAGAATTTCTTCGAGGCCAACCGATAGTCCTTCTCCATGGCCTCACCGAACTCCTCCCAGACCCGAGTTTTTGCCTCTGCAACCACCCGGGCTGAAGCTCGCTTGGCCCTCCGGTAACTATCAGCTGCCTCCGGAGTCCCCCGAGCCAACCAGGCTCGATAGGACTCCTTCTTCAGCTTGACGGCATCCCTTACTTCCGGGGTCCACCACCGGGTTCGGGGATTGCCGCCACGACAGGCACCTTACGGCCACAGCTCCGTGTGGCTGCATGAACAATGGAGGTGGAGAACATGGTCCACTCGGACTCAATGTCTCCAACCTCCCTCGGGATCTGGTTGAAGCTCTGCCGGAGGTGAGAGTTGAAGATCTCTCTGACAGGAGACTCTGCCAAACGTTCCCAACGGACCCTCACAGTAGGTTTGGGTCTGCCAAGTCTGTCCAACTTCCTCCCCTGCTATCGGACCCAACTCACCAGCAGGTGGTGATCAGTTGACAGCTCCGCCCCTCTCTTTGCCCGAGTGTCCAAGACATACGGCCGGAGGTCAGATGAAACAACCACAAAGTCGATCATCGACTTCCGACCTAGGGTGTCCTGGTGCCATGTGTACTGATGGACACCCTTATGCTTGAACATGGTGTTTGTTATGGACAAACTGTGACTAGCACAGAAGTCCAATAACAGAACACCACTCGGGTTCAGTTCGGGGGGGCCGTTCCTCCCAATCACGCCCCTCCAGGTGTCACTGTCGCTGCCCACGTGAGCGTTAAAGTCCCCCAGTAGAACGACGGAGTCCCCAGTCGGGGCACTTTCTAGCACCCCTTCCAGAGACGCCAAGAAGGTCGGGTACTCTACACTGCCATTTGGCCCATAAGCACAAATAACAGTGAGAGACCTCTCCCCTACCCGAAGGCACAGGGAAACGACCCTCTCGTTCACCGGGGTGAACTCCAACACATGGCTGCTGAGCTGGGGGGCTATAAGCAAGCCCACACCAGCCCGCCGCCTCTCACCGCGGGCAACTCCAGAGTAGTAGAGAGTCCAGCCTCTCTCGAGGAGTTGGGTTCCAGAGCCCAAGCTGTGCGTGGAGACGAGCCCAACTATCTCTAGTCGGTATCTCTCAACCTCCCGCACCAGCTCAGGCTCCTTCCCCACAAGCGAGGTGACATTCCATGTCCCTAGAGTCAGATTCAGTGTCCGGAGATTGGGTCGCCGAGGCTCCCGCCTTCGACTGCCACCCAATCCACATTGCACCAGCCCCTTACGGTTTCTCCTGCAGGTGGTGGGCCCACAGGAGATCGGCCCCACGTCGCTCCTTCGGGCTGAGCCCGGCCGGGCCCCGTGGGGTAAGACCCGGCCACCACGTGCTCGCATGCGAGCCCCAACCCCGGGCCTGGCTCCAGGGTGGGGCCCCGGTTGCGCCATACCGGGCGACATCACGGACCTTGTTATAATTTTCTTCATAAAGGGTTTTTGAACCGCTCTTTGTCTGGCCTGTCACCTAGGACCTGCTTGCCTTGGGAGACCCTACCAGGGGCAGAAAGCCCCAGACAACATAGCTCCTAGGATCATTCAGGCATGCAAACCCCTCCACCACAATAAGGTGGCGGTTCAAGGAGCGGTTCAATAACAGTTCAGTAGTAAAAATGAGATAAAATTAAAAGTATCAGGAACAAAATAGTTGATGTTCAACCCATGAAAGCATCTCGTGACCATCTCACCTAAAGCTCTACACTCACTACTAGACACTCACTACTTTACAAGTACAGGACAGGAAGAGTTAGATACATTTATTGCTACAGCTAAATTAACAACTTGTTTACTAGATCTTATTCCAACTAAATTACTGAAAGAAGTGTTACATAAAGTTGGTGAGCCTCTTCATAATATTATTAACTTTTTGTTATCTTTAGGTTAAGTCCCTAAATCCTTCAAGTTGGCTGTTATTAGGCTCCTCATTAGGAAACCTAATTTAGATCCTAATGAACTATCAAATTACAGACCTATTTCACATATTTTGTTTATGTCTAAAATACTAGAAATGGTTGTGTCTGTTCAACTGTGCTCCTTCTTACAAGAGAACAATATCTTTCAAGAGTCTGAATCATGTTTCAGGCCCCATCATAGCACAGAAACTTGTTCTTAGCTTTGGACCAAGACTGAAACTATAGATCACAACATTCTCCTAGATCGCTTACAAAAAACACACATCTTCATGGACAGGCTTTAAGTTGGTTTAGATCCTACATGTCTGATCGATACCATTTTGTAGAAGTAAATGGTGACTCCTCCAGTTTATTGCCAGTTAATTATGGGGTCCCACAAGGATCAGTTCTAGGACCTCTACTTTTCTCTTCTCTGCTTTTTTACATGCTTCCCTTAACATCATTAGAAGGAATGGGAATAGTTTCCACTGTTATGCTGACAATATCCAGTTGTATATTTCATCAAAACCAGATGAAATAGCTAAATTGACCAAATTAATTGTGTTAAAGAGATAAAAGATTGGATGACATGTAATTTTCAGAAGACAGAAACACTACTTATCAGTCTAAAAACCAGTATACAGAAGCTCTCACACTTTCATTTAGATGGATGTACTGTTACTACTAGCTCAACAGTGAAAGACCTGTGTGTTATATTAGACAGCAACTTGTCTTTTGAAAATCATATCTCCCATATTACGAAAACAGCCTTCTTCCACCTTAGAAATATTGCCAAGCTAAGAAACATCCTATTCTTATCAGATGCTGAGAAGCTAGCTCATGCATTCATGACCTCTAGCCTAGACTACTGTAATGCATTACTAGGTGGTTGTCCTGCATCTTTAATAAATAGGCTACAGTTAGTCCAAAATGCAGCCTCCAGATTTCGAACCAAAATATGATCATATAACCCCAATTCTATCATTTAATAGATTTAATAGAATTACATAGAAACTGTATTACAAACTGCTGCTACTTAATTATGATATGTTAATTATGATAATTTTTTTTTTTTTTATCATCTCTACACTGGCTGCCTGTTAAGTTTAGAATTGATTACAAACTGCTGCTACTTACATACAAGGCTCTTAATGGTTTAGCTCCCATGTATCTAACTAGTCTTCTAACACGTTACAATCCTTCACGCTCTCTGAGATCACAAAACTCAGGACTTTTGGTAGTTCCCAGAATATCTAAGTCTACTAAAGGTGGTAGAGCATTTTCTTATTTAGCTCCCAAACTTTGGAATAGTCTTCCTGAAAGTGTTCGGGGCTCAGACACACTTTCCCAGTTTAAATGTAGATTAAAAACTCATCTCTTTAGTCAGGCATACACATAATACATCCTATAGTATCATGCACTAGTACAGTATATCAGACCTGCACATTTTTTATGAACAGCAGATATGTTAATCCCTTTCCACTGCTTCTCTCTTTGTACCCATCCCGAGGCATCTAGACACTGTACCAGCTCCCAACGTCCTCTGTGGGACGAAGCCTTTGGACCCCCACTGAGCCGAGGCCGACTCTAAGAATCCTGAGACATTTCCAGTTAGACTCTGTGATACTAAGGAGATCCGAAGTCCATGATCCTTACACCAATACAACATTTAACTGACTGTATATTACAATCACACCCCCCAGTGTCACCCAGATGAGGATGGGTCCCCCTTGGGTCCGGTTCCTCTCAAGGTTTCTTCCTTTACCAATTTAAGGGAGTTTTTCCTTGCCACTGCTGCCTGAGTCACCTCAGACTTGCTCATAGGGAAATAAATACATACAGATTGTGAACTATATATATCTAATAATAATCTAGAATTTTTATTCTGTCAATTCTTTTACTTTTATTATTTGTTATTTCCTTTATCATTAATTATGTTTACCTTCTGCTATATGTTTATGTTCTGTAAAGCTGCTTTGAGACAATGTCTATTGTAAAAAGCGCTATACAAATAAACTTGAATTGAATTGAATTTAATTAATTGTGAGGCTCTTAATGGTTTAGCTTCCATGTATATAACTAGTCTTCTTACATGTTACAATCCTTCACGCTCTCTGAGATCACAAAACTCAGGACACCTGGTAGTTCCCAGAATATCAAAATCTACTATAGGCGGTAGACTGCTTTCGTATTTAGCTCCCAAACTTTGGGATAGTCTTCCTGATAGTGTTCGGGGCTCAGACACACTTTCCAAGTTTAAATGTGAATTAAAAACGTATCTGTATTAATTCAGCTTTGTTAATCCCTCTCTACTGCTTCTCTCATTCTACCTATCCTGAGGCATTCAGAATTTGTACCAGCTCCAATTGTCTTCCATGCCATAAAGATTGTGGACCTCCACTGAGATGAGGAAGATTCTGCAAGGATCCTGAGGCATCTAGAGATTTACCAGCTCCGATTGAGCTATAACTAAAGAGGAGATGCCAACTCCATGTGGTCTTTGAGGACAACAATCTCCTCATCAATTCAACATTTGTCAGACTGTATATTTAAAATCACACCCTCCAGTGTCACTCATATGAGGATATGGTTCCCCCTTGAGTCTGGTTCCTCTCAAGGTTTCTTCCTTTACCATTCAAGGGAGTTTTTCCTCACTACAGTCGCCTGCGTCACATCAGACTTGCTCATAGGGGATAAATACAAACACATTTAAATATATCTAATACTAATCTTGAATTCTGTATTATATTAATCTTTATATTATACTTTATATTAACATTTGAGACAATATCAATTTAAAAAGCGCTATACAAATAAATTTGAATTGAATGGAATTGAATGTGAGTGAACAAATCTCTGATTCAAAATTCAAAAATTCAAAAATGAATTAGTGCTGACAAAAAGAGATGGTTTTGTTAGAGTAAATATACCTGACCAAATCTCTGTTATGGAAAAGCTCCCTGAAAAAAAAAAAAAACACTTTATGAAGTATACACTCTTTTCGCTTCATACTGTTTGTTGGCAAGGCGTTAAATATTTAAAAATGTATACACTGTAAAAAAAACATTTGTAACGTATCTGTCTGTGTTTTCCCCTTGTTTCGGTCTGCCGTCTCTCCCTAATGTTAATTGTTTGCTCCGCCCACTCATTGCTCACCATGGACACTAATTCCATTCCATCTCTTCCCCAGGTGTCTTGTCTTTGTCTCTGATTATCTCTGCTCTGTGATTGGCTACTGTCTACTACATTTACTCTGTCTGTTCACTTCCCTGGTGTTGGTCGTTGGTGTTTGGTGTGTTATGTTGGATGTTCCTGTTCCTGTTCTTGTTCCTTTTCCTGTTCCCTGTTCCGCTCTATGTTATAGCCTGTTTTGCCTGCTTATCTGTTTCCTGTTTTGTCATTAAATCTTTAACTGCACTTGGATCCTCACTCGCCTTTTGTCACACCGTGTCACACCGTGACAACATCATTGTAAATTTAACAGTAAAATCCCAAAGAAATGCTACAGTACAAAATATATTTACTGTAAGAAAGACAAAACTGAAAAGGTGTATTTATACAGAAAAAGATGGGGGTTTTTTTTACAGAAAAACTTAGCTGTTTTTTCCAGAATAATTTTGTAAAAATTCATTTTACATGTATTTTATACACAATTAATTAATAATTATATTAATATAAATTAATTAATAATTATAAATAATTCAGTAAAATAAAAAAAACATTAAAAACTTGCCTTTTATTTATTAGCCACAAAGCAGTGAAAAACACATATTTGTAGATTTATATATGGATTAATGATTGTCTCGATAGAGAAAGAGGGCATGCAAGAAAAAAATATACATATGGAACAGTATCATTTTTATTCCCTGGTCACAAACAATTTATATAAGAATCAATACAGGTGCATCTCAAATTTAGATAATTTAGACAAATAATTTAGAATGTCGTAAGAAAAGTTCATCTATATTATTTCAGTAATTCAACTTAAATAATAAAACTTGTCTGTTACATAAATTCACTTCATATTCATAAATTCATAAATACAGACTGAAGTAGTTTAAGTCTTTGGTACTTTTAATTGTGATGATTTTGGCTCACATTTAACAAAAACCCACCAATTCACTATTTCAAAAAACTAGAATATGGTGACATGCCAATCAGCTTTCCTGAGCCATCAAAATTGTCTCTGGTTTTGGGTCACTAGGCTACACGTTCATGGGGAAGACTGCTGATCTGTCAGTAGTCCAGAAGACAATCACTGACACCCTTTACAAGGAGGGTAAGCCACAATCATTTATTGCCAAAGAAGCTGGCTGTTTACAGAATTCTGTATCGAAGCATGTTAACAGAAAGTGGAAGGAAAAAGTGTGGAAGAAAAAGATGCACAACCAACCGAGAACCACTGTGTTTTTTGAAAACCAAAGTCACTGGACCCGCTTACCAATACATTTTGGAGCACTTCATGTTTCCTTCGGCTGACCAGCTTTTTAAAGATGCTCATTTAATTTTTCAGCAGAATTTGGCACCTGCCCACACTGCCAAAAGCACCAAAAGATGACCATGGTGTTGGTGAGCTTGACTGACCAGCATACTCACCAGACCTGAATCCCATAAAGAATCTATAAGGGTATTGTCAAGAGGAAAATTAGAAACAAGACACCATAAAATGCAGATGAGCTGAAAGCCACTATCAAAGAAACCTGGGCTTCCATACAGATTTCTTTAAGTTTGTGGGGGGTATTTTCCTTGTAATTTACATTACAAACCTTAAAGTGTATCATTATGCATCGAATACATCCTGGCAAAATTTCATCTCAAGTAATTTCATCTCAAGTGCTTTTTTCACGATACAAGGCATTTTAGAAAATACTGTAATTGTGGCCAAAATGTTTCTAAAGACATGCTATAACAAAAACAAACAAAGCTGTCGAGTTGCAGCAAACAAAGCTGTCGAGTTGAATCATTGGAAAAATACCAATAGTTAATTGAGTGGTGCGGGAGCTGATGAAACTTTCTGTTACTCGTTGGCCGCCATCTTAACTCCTCCAGTTTAATAGCTTATGTCTGTTATTATTTTAGCCCTAACATTTGTGTAAATTTTTACACAAACTTTATAAGCTGTGACAGAATGTTTGAGGGAGCGTGTAGGAGTGAACACAAAAATCGAGGGAGCGGACATATTGGTAGATCTGATTATTCACAGTCTTCAGTCCACAGCATGGGTTCTGGTGTTCTTCACGTCCAACATGTTTAAGCGACATAATGAAACGAGGTCTGATTGGAAGTGAACCGTCTCAGTTTGGGACAATACTTTTCACTGCATTATTTGATCTTTCTCCACTTCTATGCTATGAAATAGAAACATTATAAATATGTTGTGAAGATGTTTGGTAAAATATTTTGTCATTTATATCAATATGTTTATCACAACTATAGGAACAAATTGCTCTCATTCATGTCATTTCTCAGGTACCCTTATCATCATACACAAACCTTTGCATTGTGTAGTGTAACTTAACTCCACAAATCTGAAATAAAATCAGTTTATGTTGCAGCTGTTGATGTAATGCCTATAGACTGCTCTGTTTGAAACTTAATACCTAGAAGCTACAGTGAAATAGTGTGAATTACAGAATAGACAGATTTAAATTGAACAAAATCACTAAAGAAGAATTGCAAACTCATGTATTTTTAAGCAATTTTTCTTTACTGGGACTAAGGGGCCTAAGCCTATTCCAGTATGACAATGCATCTGTGCACAAATTCAACTCCTTCAAGACATGATCTATGTCAAATTCAAATTTTATTTGTAACATACAGTACATGGCCATACACAGTACATACAGTTCAGTGTTTTATGCCTGTGCTTACCACGTTGTGATATGGTGTTTATAAACATTGCATAGGATATTACATATTTGTATTACATATGGATATTTGTCCTGGAGAGGTGGCATTCACACTTTCTTAATTGTTTATCTTGCTTTGAAATCAGAAATCTCATTGAATATTAATAGATTATAGATTTATACAAATACCTGGAGAGTTGTGGATAAAAGTAATGTCATCCCCTGATTAGTACATGCTTGTCAGGGGAAAGCGTAATACTCAAATAAGAAAAAAAATCTTATCGATATTTGGGGTTACAGTAGGAGAAGCCATTAAAGAACCTCTGCAAATTTGGCTTAATTTTTGAATAATCAATGGGAGTAAGCCTGACCACCTGATGACTGAGGGGTCCTTTAATGTTATTGGCATTCATTTTTGGTTTAAAAGGGGTCTTAATTTTCCTCTGTTCCAAAAGAACCCAGTCAATATTCTTAAAGAATGGATGAACTTTGATGGCTTCCTCCTGGCCCTGGGACACCACGCAGCCAAGCCGAGCCTTAGGAATCTTCACTAGGAATGCCTTGAGAATGTCTTTCGCCTCTCTGCTCAGAAAAAATGGATAGCAAGGACTATCCATAAGGATTGACCTGAACACCTTTTTCTCATTTGAAGCAATAAACGGAGGATAGCCCACCATCATCTCATACATGATAACACCTAGACACCACCAGTCCACCGAAGCACCATATTTATATTTCAGCAGTATCTCAGGTGCCATGTACTGAGGTGTACCACATAATGTGTTGGTGGTCTTGCCATCTAGAATGTCCTTTTTGCACAAGCCAAAGTCAGCAAGCTTGCAGTGGCCATCGGCATCTAACAGGACATTGCTGGGTTTGAGGTCTCTATGAATGATCCCATTACGGTGGAGAAACATGAGAGCAGAGGTGATCTCAGCAGCATAAATGCAGGAGTGTGATTCGGTGAATCGAGTGTGTGCAAGGTGGTAATCTAGATCACCTCCATTCAGGTACTCCAAAGCAAAGCACAAGAGATCACTTGTCTGAAAGCAGAAGCAGAGTTGGACTAGATAGGGGTGTTCTGCAGTCATAACCAGGATATCTCTCTCCAGCAGAGTTTGGCGCACATGTTTATAATTCATAATTTTGTCTTTCCTCACCAACTTTATTGCAAAAAACTCATCTGTGCCTCTGAGTTCAGCCAGAACAACCTTGCCATATCCACCCCTTCCAAGCACTTTGTGGAACATGAAATCTTCTAGACTCTTATCTTTAACCTGCACCTCTACACTGTTCATCTTTAAACCATCCTCATTCAAGGATGAACTTGGCTCTGCTATCTGTGCTTCCTTTATGTGATCAAGGGACGGTGGTATTATGTCTCTGTCATGTGTTCCTGAGCCCAAGTGAGTCTCCCTTGGTTGTTTAGGAGTTTCTGCACCTTTGCTACTTGTTTTCTGTTGCTGATTTATAAGTTGCATCTCTACATTGCTCTTCTGTAAACCATCCTCATTCGGAGATGGAGTTGGCTCTACTATCTGCACTTCCTCGATGTGATCAAGCGACGGTGGTATTATGTCTCTGTCACATGTGCCTGATCCCAAGTGAGCTGCCAGTGGTTGTTTCGGAGTTTCTGCACCTTTGCCATTTGTATTCAGTCTCTTTGTACTGCAATGGAGAAACAAACATCTATATTATAGAACAGTATTTCTGCCATTCTTCTTTTCATTTATTTTTTGTCAGAGATGACACTGGTGGTAGAGTTTTTATACCGATACTGTCCGGCAATTCCAAAATTAGGAACAAATGTACATGCTTGCACTTGCTTGGATGGACCACATACTAATTATTCTCCATTTGAGGTATTCTCCATTTGAGTTTTCAGTTAGGATATGATATAAAAGGTGTAGCTAAGATTTGATGTAGAATATATTTCTGAGTTTGAAACCTGTTAAATATGTTATTATGATAAATGCTTCGTTTTGGAGGTCGACATATAGAACAGCATATAGTCAGAGAACATAGATGCATTTTCATAGTAATTGCATAAATAAATCAATCAAATTTCTCTGGGTTTTAACTGCTAAACCAAACATTTCCCTTAGTTTCATTTTATTGTCTAATAGCCTGCAGATTCCAGAGCTATTAAATTTAAAATAAATTTATTTAGTGAGCATTTCATGGGATAAAGGAATTTTACAATCTGACTTCATTCTTCATAACTTCATGTTAGCATTAGCATAGTCACAGAATGTTACCTTACCAGCTATTAGCTACATTGGTACATTAACTGGCTACAGATTAGCAGGTTAGCTAGCTAACTTTTAGATTTCATCTCCATATGAGATGATGGAGAGATTTTACTTGGAATTCAAGGGGAAGTTTTCAGAATGTTTAAGTGCTGGAAAAGGGAAACAGTTTTGATGGAAAAATTAATTAGTGCTGACAAAAAGAGCTGGTTTTGTTAGAGTAAAGATACCTGACCAAATCTCTGGTATGGAAAAGTTCCCTGAAAACATTTTCATGGGAGAATAAAGCAGTGGAGTCATTTAGATTCATACTGCTGTTTCTCCAAGATTTTTCTGAACGATAATTCGGTTAATAATCTGCTTCCCACCTAAAATATGAACTCGACCAACAGGAAGATTATTATTATTCCACCTGTGCTTTCACTTGTCCCAGCATTCAAACAATTAACACTGATTATTGTTCAAGCTTGAATCCTTTCTGTCTGACTTTTTTTTTTATCATTTAAGGCCATTCTGATACATTTACATAGTGATTTGAGTTACATAAGAGTAATGATTTTCAATAAAAAAAACAAAACAAACAATCTACTTCCAAAGCATCATTTAAATATGGTGACCATGGCAACCGTGCTAACTTAACATTTTCATGTTTGCTTGTTTGTTTATTAATTATTTTATTTATTTACCTTGTGATGGTCTGGGTTTGATCCTCTGCCCCCAGCTTCACTTTGTTCTTCTTTTTCTGCTCACAAATACAACAATTATCAGTTTTAGACAGTATATAATATACATTATAGTTTTAGGTATTATATATGATCAAATTCCAAACACACTCCTATCCAAGTTTCTCATTCTGACCAAGAAAAAAAAAATACAGACATTTCTCCAAAGCCTTTCAATGTATTGTTTGTAAATCAGTATCTCTGATCCATTCTTACCCTCCTTACAAACTTAAATAATCCCAATGACTTTAACATCGCACAACATTTCTCTCTCGATCTTAACGCAGATGAACGCAAAGGCAGCACTAAATGCACGCGATACACTTTGATTTCACACCGTCGAAAGATTCTAGAATAGAATCCTGAATACATGACGTCATTATAGTATCGCTCTAATCTAGTATACATAAGTGAGTCATAATGACGTCGCAGTGCAGCGTCTAATGAACTTAACTAATTAACAGCAAGCATTTTCTTCGGCAAACATGTATTTAAATGTATTCATTGAATTAATTCGTTCGTTCTGGTTTTATATATTATATATTACTTTGCTTTTTGTTTATAAAGTACAACCCGATGTATAATACAGTTGGAACAACAGTCATCATCATCATCTTCATCATCTTCATCATCATCATCATCATCATTATCATCAATAGCTTAATTTACATAGCACTTTTCATTTCATATATATATTTTTTCCATCCTGAAAAAACTCAATAAATAAATAAATAAATAAATAAATAAATAAATTTATTATTATTATTATTATTATTATTATTATTATTATTATTATTATTATTATTATTATTATCATTATATATTTAGTTTACTATAGTAAACTAAATATATAATGATAATAATAATAATAATAATAATAATAATAATAACAACAACAATAATAATAATAATAATATTGTTGTTGTTATTAATATTGTTGTTGTTATTAATATTATTATTATTATTATTATATATTTAGTTTTAAACTATAATTTTTTCCATCCTGAAATATATATATATATATATATATATATATATATATATATATATATATATATATATATATATATATATATATATATATATACTCAACTAATCCAGGCGGCCACTGGAAAACCCTGACGTATTTTTTATTGTCAGTATTGACAGTTTGATGGTGATTGACGTTTCATTTCAGTCCAGCACCTCTTTAAGCCATTAGGTGGCGCTCGAACCGTCGGCGGCGCCACTGCACATCTTTCTAAGCTCGCAAGAGAGAGAGATGTGACTGCATGGAACAGAAGACTAGAAAAGGTAATATATTAGAGGTATGTTTTAAAATGAAGCATCTTGATAAAAAAAAAAACGTTTGGAAAGTTAATCAGATAAAAGATATCGTTTTGTGATGAAGCCAAACACGCAGGTATACATTTGTGCTACAGTAGTAATACACACATATGCAGTGAGGGTCAGTACAGTGTTTAGTTTAGATTACAACAATTAGTAGTAGTGCTAACCATGATTTTACTAGCAACTTATGCTGTTTTTTGCTGGTTCATGATGAAATTTAAGATTATTATGATTAGATTTGTCATTTAAATTTAATTTGAGTGGAAAATTGTCTGTATTGGATGCGCCAATGTAACCATAGACTGTTGGGCCCTTGAGCAAAGCCTGTAACCCTCACTGCTTCAGGGCTCCAAAGTTGGGATATGTGAAGAAAGTATTTCACTGTGTTGTAATGTTTATGTGATGAAATAAACACATCTTCTATAAAAGCAGAGCATCACATCAATACCATGTATGCTTGGAATCAGTGGCTATAAAAGAAAAAAAATGTTGAATCATCAGTGCTAGATCAATGTTAGGTGTCATAAATAAGTATTGTTAAAAGAAGGTAGGGGAAAATTGTGCTTATATAAAAAAAAACATTGCAGATGTACTACTTTTAACTGCCACACAAAATATAGCACAGAGAGGTCATCGGGAGTCTGATTTTTGACAATCTTAGAAGCAATAGCAAAACATGGCCCTCTCATCGAAGATAAGGATGAATGCATGTTGCAATGCTAAGTAGACAAGTCACCAAAACCAGAATGAAATTTTTGAGGTCTTGGCTGGAACGGTTCAAAGTGAACTGATAAGAGAAGTAAAAGAAAGTGAGGTTTTTAGTGTGACTGCAGACGAAACCAAAGATTTAATGAAAAAAGTTGTCTTTAGTCTCGACATATAACTACAATGGGGCCATCCATGAAAGCATTTTACACTATCAGTCAGTTGAAATCTTAGATGCAGCAGGTCTCACAAAAATAATAACTGTGCCATGAAAAACATGGACTGGACTACAGAAATAATCAGGTTAATTGTTATGACGGTGCATCCGTCATGAACGGAAAGCATTCAGGTGTGTTTGCACGGATAAAAAGTGATGCAAGATTTGCATTTGATCTACACTGTAATGCATACTTTTGGAATCTCTCCTGCAAAAACTTTCTAACTTTGTATCTAACTGGTATGTTCATCTCCACTGGGTTGCAGTTCAGAAATAGTTGTATCCACTGCAGCAGCCCAGGGAACTGCAGAAACTTACAGATGTAAGATGGGCATGCAGATACAAGGCATGCTGTGAGAGACAGGCTTCCAGCGATGCTGAGAATGCTACAGGGTTTAGTACTTGAAAATCCTTTCTCTGATAGATATACAGTTCATTTTGTAAAGTTTTTGGTGATGCAAAAAGTCTTTCTGACATGCTCCAGTGAAGCTGTCCTGACCTTGCAAGGGCTGTGGATCTAGTAGTTAGCCTTACAGATACATTACAGGACTACAGAAGAGAGGTTTACTTAAGAGAACTCTGGAGAGATTGAAATTACAGGTCAGTGCAAAACAAGCATACAAACACTGCGTAAAACACAACCTAAAACAAGCATAAGATTTCATGATTTATTGATGATAGGCACTGTGGGACAAAGAAAGAGTGACCAGAGTGATGGTGAGAGCTTCCAAAGAGCTATATTTTATCAAGTGCTTGACAGTCTCACAGCTGAGCTGCAGAGGAGTTTTTCAAAGAAGAACCTAATTTTGAGTCAAATTTAGAGGACCTCAAAAATGAGGTTCATCAAACTAAGCAACTTCTTGATAGGAGAAAAAATAGAGGAAGGGATAGAACATCTACTCTCCTTGAATTTTTGTTGCATTTAAGATTTGTTCCATGAGCTCTTATAGGCTTTGTTAGATTTCTGTTGTCACACCAGTCAGCACTGCTTCTTGTGAGAGAAGCATCTCAGCTTTAAAACTGATTAAAACTCACCTCAGAATTACAATGGTTGATGAGAGTCTGTCACCTGGGAGTTCGTAGTGTTGAGTTAAGTAGGGCACGGTCCCTCATCATGAATGAGTTTGTAAAACGTTTTTCCAGTTTTCACCAAAACCTCAGACTCATGTTGTTTAAAATCTACTGTACCTACAGGAAGGATTTGTAATGTACAGTATCTCTATATTTGTAAATAAATGGGCACCAAATTTATAATTCTATTTTGTCAAGTGGATTTCTGTAATTTATGATTGATATATTGAATCTTTAATTGCAGGATTTTTTTTTAAATCTATATTTTAATAAACTGCAATTTCTGTAATACACTTTCTTATCTCATTCTTCTTGGTGCTTAAGCCTAATTATCTCAGATAATAATCCCAGATTATATATTCAACAAAGTGATCTGAGTGTGTGTGTGTTTCTGCTCTCTCTCTCTCTCTCTCTCTCTCTCTCTCTCTCTCTCTCTCTCTCTCTCTCTCTCTCTCTCTCTCTCTCAGAAATTAGAGAGAGAGAGAGAGAGAGAGAGAGAGAGAGAGAGAGAGAGAGAGATTGAGCTGCAGTTTTTATATAGACACTGGCAATTCATAGTATATAAAAGAGTGTAGCATCTTGAGCTAAAGCACAAAATGGTGGAAAATGTCAGCTCCGTTACTGTCAACTGTGTTAGTGGTTGAAAAAGTTTAATAATAACAGAGTAGACAATGTGTGACAGAGTTGAATTATTTTACCCTTTTTTAAGAAGCCTATTGGTCAAAAATATCTGTTGAGGGCCAATAACTAAACATAACCTCAAGGTGCTTCCACATAAACCCACTCAGCCTTGCTTGCTGTGTTTCATTCACTTATTCACACTTACACACACATGCTGTTGTCAGATCTCATTTGAGCCGGATCCAAAAATACCGGAGCAGGATCCGGTTCAATTTTAGCACTAGATTGAAGAAAGTTAAGTTCATTTTTAGGCTTATCAGGGTGTTTTAATCTTAAAGTTATAGTCTATAATATGTTTTTTTTCCACATTTAAATTAATAGTGCACAGTGCAACTTGGAAACTGTTTAAGAATTCTAGAGGGGCAGATGTGATTTTTTTGGTTTTCAAGCCGGCCATTACTTAAAATACAAGCTTGATGTTACTCTAATGTTTATAAATACAAATTTAAACGTATAGCTTGAAAGTGAAACGTATGGCTTAAAGGGAAAGAGCTCTACAAGTGCAACACTCTGCATAAGCATTGCTCTAGGGAATGTGTGATTAAGTGGTGTTTGTGGTCTGTGCTACTCTGTGCATCATAGTATTTAAACCTTTGATTCTCTGAGAGAAGAACTCATTGTCTCTGATTGACCATGGATCTCCTCCCACTGCTTCTGCTCATCTCTCTCCTGTCTCAAATGGGACACTGTGGTAAGTTTTTTTTTGTTGTTGTTGTTCATTTTTTTTCAATACATATTGACTGTTATGAGGCTGAATACGATATTGCATGAAAAGTCTTAGGATAAATGTATAATAGGCAATAAATCTACCAAGGATTTTCCTTTTAGTTGCTCAGACAAGACCATTTTTGTCTACTGAATAATTGCTTAATACACACTCATATCATCTGCATAAAATTCACTGGTCTAAAGAGAAGAATAAACCATTGCATTTGTTTTATCTGTCTCTCTTCTAAAAAAGCTTACGTTAACATGGGCATAGTGAATGGCACGGAGGTTAAAGCCCATTCCAGACCCTACATGGTTTCCGTCCAAAAAGACAAAACGCATATTTGCGGGGGCTTCCTGGTGTCGGAGAACCTGGTCATGACGGCTGCACACTGCTGGAATCCGTAAGCTTAGTAATTTGCTGAGTCATTGTTACAAACTGAATCAGTGGGGTATCTAAGACGGTTGATACACCTTTTCATTTGAAATGATGTGGCTGAGGTTTTCTGAGAAAAGGGTCTTCACACCTTTGCAATAAGTTTCATAATTACATGCAACATTAAGCAGAAATATGATCTGCTACACCTACCCCCATCGCAGTATATATATATATATATATATATATATATATATATATATATATATATATATATATATATATATATATATATATATATATACATACATACATACATACATATATAAATGTTCACTCTGTAGCTTAAAATATGTACTTTATTGCTTCTTACAAGCTACACACTTTATTGTTTATACATGCTGTAGCATATACGTTCAGTGGCTCATACACTCAGTAGATTAAAATGTACATTCAATAGCTAACACATTGTATAGCTTTAACTCTTAAAACTTTGGGTTACATTTAACTTGCACATTTTTGGTCTATGGGTTGGGAATTTTTGTTCTTACCCATGCAAAAAAGTATAAGTATACTGTCAAATTATATATTGCCCTCTTTTTCTTTCTAACAGAGGGACGAAGCTGACCGTTGTATTGGGTGCTCATAATCTAAAAAAGGACCGGTCAGCTTTTACCCGTACAGAGGTGAAGCTTTACCACATCCACCCGATGTATGACTCTGAGAATCTGCTTGGTGATATCATGCTGCTGCAGGTAAACCACCAGGCACCATATGTTTCTCAGTATGATGAAAATGAAAGACTCAAATATCATTCATGGAAAGTGTGAACGTGTCCTGTAGCTGGCTGTGTCCTGATACGCTTTATAGAATTTCAAAGGCGCTGCAGTGTGCTTTAAGAATAGTTTATAACGATAACATTAAAATATCAGAAGGATTATTTTTCTATCTTTTGCACAGATTCTCAGAAATTGACAAGATGCTTTTTGAAAAAGAAAAAAATAGCTTCTATAACTCAAGTGATATCAGGAACTAATTTGTCTAATGAACATTCCACAATATAAAAAGTACAAATACTTACAATTAAGCCATGTCAGTTATTAATAAATAAAAAATCTTGTTTTCAATGGCAGTGGTTGATCATTCCCTATAACAATGCTCCCTGTTTTGTTTTAACTCTACAATTTATGATATTTGAATAATACTTAATGAAACACTATTTTTATTCCAGTTAAACAAAACTATCAAAAAGACCAAGCATATCAGTTGGATCTCTATACCAAAAAAACAGAATCAGGACGTTAAGGCCAAACAGGTCTGCAGCATTGCAGGCTGGGGGAAACAGTATGACAACAGTGGATCAAGTGATCATCTCATGGAGGTCGACGTCACTGTTATGGACACAAACGCCTGTGAGAAAAAATGGGGAGAGCCTTTTTCTGTCTCCAGTGTGGTGTGCACTAGTCGTCCTGGAGGGTTTTGCGAGGTATAAATCCATGTACTTTACAACCTTTTTCACACAGACATTACACTTATTACACAAGCTAGATGGAGATGGAGAGAAATTGATGATATGTGTATTTTTTTACAGGGCGACTCTGGAGGTCCTTTGGTGTGTAAGAACACAGCTGTCGGGATTGTTTCATTCTACGAGGATGGAAAATGCAAAATGCCACAGTTGCCCTATGTTTACACCAAAATTTCTAAATATCTGCCTTGGATTAATTGTATTTTAGGGAAAATGGAGTGAGCACTTGGCTATTATTTAATATTTTGTGTTTAATCTACTCTTTTATTTTCATGAAAAACCTTAAGTCAGCATGTTGGTTTGTATTGTAAGCTCATGGAGAGTAAATATGTGTTTGATCTGAAACTATGCAAAATGTCAATGTCAATTAAAGGCATTATAAAACTTTTACAAAACTCATAAAACTCATTTTGTTACATATATGTCTACAACTCACAATGTCTCATAAATCAAACAATCGATTTAAAAAGGATCAAATTAAATATGTAATTATTCTTTAAACAAATCTTCAAAAACTTTTTGTTTCGTTTTTTTTTTTGGAGTTTTTAAATTACCTGAACTAATATAGTTCATTATGGACATTTATAAATGGGCTATTATTTTACCTGAAATATCTGAACTTGTCTCAGACTTCATTGTGTCACAAAGCAGACACAGAGGGTTAGATGCTAGTGCAGGGCTTTTAATAACAAAAGTCATAAAATTAGAAACAGTGCAAAAAAAAATCAAGAACTAGGGCAAACGGGAAGTGTGTGTGTACAGGAAGGGGATGGGGGCAGGTAGGTTAATGGCCAGGAACCTGATCTGACTTTAGAGAGGAAACAATGAATGACTGGGTGATGAACTGATGATGAGTTAGGTCAAGCTCGTAGGTAAATGGAATTAACTTGTATTCTGATGCAGAAAGGGCTGATGTACCAGGGGTTGAGTTTTTTGCAAGCATTGGTGTGTTTCAAGTCTCTAGTGGCCTGCCACTCATGGTCTCCTGATGGTACTGAGTTTTCAGGCCATGGAGGCTGTTGGCTTCGTCTTGTGGGTCTGGGTAGCCCACACAAGGATCCTTCAGTTGGCAGCCTCCCACACCTGCTTGCTGTGCTAAAACCGTCAACCATAGTGGAATCTCTGAAAGATTCCAAGGGACAGCACATGCTGGAAGGGAGCGAGTTGTGGTGCAGGGAATTCTGGGCATACTCTGGGCCCAGTCCTCAGGGTTGGAGCTGCAGAATATATGCGGGAAACAGCTGACATCCTGATTTGCCTGCTCTACTAGGCCATTAGACACACACTTATTCACACAGTAAGGACAATTTAAAGATGCCAATTTGCCTGAAACACCTTTTTTTTTTTGCTAGGGGAAAGAACCAAAGTACACGTGGCAGCATGTGGGACACTTGTGAAATATGAGTGGAAGTTGACCTTTTGGAGAAGAGCTCTACAAACTCAATTCTCTGCATAAGCATTGCTCTAGAGAATGTGTGAACAAGTGGTGTTTGTGGTCTGTGCTGATCTGTGCATCATAGTATTTAAACCTTTGTTTCTCCGAGAGAAGAACTCATTGTCTCTCATTTACGATGGCTCTCCTCCCACTGCTTCTACTCATCTCTCTCCTGTCTCAAATAGGACACTGTGGTAAGTTTGTTTTTTTCCACTATATATGGAATGTTCTGTTGGTGAATAGAGTATTGCATTGAATTGGAATAAATGTAGAATAAAATCTAGCAAGGATTTTCTTTGACAGTTTTGAAAGAACATTATTGTTTAATATCTGCTTAATACACACTGATATTTTATGCATGTCAATACTAGGAAGAATTTGAAAGAATTGTTAATGAACCATTGCATTTTGTTTTTTATCTGTCTCTCTCTTTTGAAAAAGCTTACATGGGCATAGTAAATGGCTCGGAGGTTAAAGCCCATTCCAGACCCTACATGGTATCTGTCCAACAAAACAAAACGCATATTTGCGGGGGCTTCCTCGTGTCGAAGAACGTTGTCATGACGGCTGCACACTGCTGGAATCCGTAAGCTTAGTCATTTTCTGAGTCATTGTTACACCCTGAATCAGTGAAGTATCTAAGAGGGTTGGGTAAACTTTGAAATGATGTGGCTGAGGACTTCTGAGAAAAGGGTCCTCACATGTTTCAATCGGTTTCATAATTACATGTAACGTCAGGCAGAAATATGATCTGCTACTTCAGCTAAAATAACTACAATATTTATTAATAATGTATATATGCTTATAATACACAATGCAGTTTATGCACTTTGTAGCTTCTCCACACTCTAGCTTAGAGAATACCCTGGATGGAAAGGCAAATAATTGCAGAGCATCATGCACATGCACATTTTCACAGCTATAGACACTTATCGGCATTTTAGCATAGCCAGTCCACCAAATGCATGTTTTTTTGGCGGCATAAGGAAATCAGCAAATTCTGTGGAAGCTCAGGATTGGACCTGAAGTAAAATTATTTCAGATTAATTAATGGTTAGTTTAATATATGGTTGTCTGTAATAAAATGTCTTTGATAAAACTCTTATTTGTAAATGTCTCTAAATGAGGATAAACCAATAGGGGATGCAAACTTTTGCACTCACATGTACATACATGTAGCAAAGTATAAACCTCCTCATGCTCGACGCTCATTTACTTATAAAAGTGATACTATATGCTATATACTATAAAGTATACTGTCAAATAATATGTGGCCCTCTTCTTCTTACTAACAGAGGGACGACGCTCACCGTTGTATTGGGTGCTCATGATCTAAAAAAGGACCGGTCAGCTTTCACCCGTATAGATGTGAAGCTTTACCACATCCACCCGATGTATGACTCAAAGACGCTGTTCAGTGATATCATGCTGCTGCAGGTAAACTTCCAGACACATTATGTTTTTAAGTATTGTTATGTCCTGCTATGGGTCTAGAGCAGGGGTATTCAATTAAGATTCAAAGAGGTCCAGTTACTAAAATTTCCTCCCAGAAAAGGTCTGAATATTATATTGTCACTTAAAATAGTGTAACCTCATGTTAATCAAATCAATAACGCACATACGTTTCTATATAATTTGTTAAATTTCAAGTGCTTTCAGTCTGAACTTGTATGGCACTTGAATGGAAAACAATCCTGTAGTTGTCTTTACCACATGTCAAGTAACAGACAACAGACACTGAATTTCTTCTGAATAAAATAATTAAATAGTGCAATAATTAAAAAGTGCAAACACAGCTTTGAGCAGCCTGAACTTAGGGCCTATATTTCAAGTAATGTAAAACATTCAGAATCTTTTGAATAAAATAAAAGTGCTTTTAATCTTTAAGAAAAAAACGAAACAAAATACTTTTGAGCTGCCCCTTTTTTTTTAAACATTAACTACATTAATAACAGGAACCTTAGGCAAAAGAACATTTCAAGTAAAATATTTCAGAGCAGAATTTACTGAATAAAAGAAAAGTGCAGAGCTTTGAGCAGCTCCCTTTTTCCTCTCTCCTTACTCCTTTTCCATCTTCCGTTCCTAGTGAGAGAAATGGGCATGTAACTGTCCTGTCAGCAGTTTGAATCTTAATTGTCCTGCCAGCGTAATTAGGTGCATTACTGTCACCTTCTGCTGTGGAGTATAGAACAGAAACAATCTACATTAACTGCGCATGAACGAAAGATTTATCTTTTTATTAATATCAAAGAGCTTATGTAATCTTATGATATTAGATTATAATAAGAAGATGCTTAATATGATATTACAATTTTAACGGGTCCGGGCAGACCCGTCACTCGGTCCGGATCGCCATTTGGTGATGCCCGGTCTAGAGGATATGAGGACGTAACACGTGAAAATTTAGTTATTAAAAATGCGGTTCAAAGAAAACATACGTTCTATTGGTGAATTGTGGTGTGTTAAAGTAAACAGGCAGAGACGGAAGCTGTGTCTGGTTTTGCTTTTTAGTAAAAATAAGTCGGAAAAATAAAAAACATCCAATAATTCCATAATCAGTGAACCAAATTTAAATTAAAGTGTGTATTTACAAAACTATGTACAAACACAAAAAGATAACGATAACAAAGTGAGGGACAAGAGCGGTGCTAAAGAAAATAACTCAATAAAACAAACATCAACTAAATCTCAGGTACAAATACTTAGCTAAACAAAAGAAAACATAAACGATGATACAATGATTGGCATCCGCTCGTAACCTAGTGTGTCGAAACAGTGATGTGCTGTTTTTGTTCAACTCTACAGTTTATGATATTTGAATAATGCTAAATCAAACTCTATGTTTTTTATTCCAGTTAAACAAAACCATCAACAAGACCAAGCATATCAGTTGGATCTCTATACCAAAAAAACAGAATCAGGATGTTAAGGCCAAACAGGTCTGCAGCATTGCAGGCTGGGGGAAACGGTCTGACAACAGTAGACCAAGTGATCGTCTCATGGAGGTCGACGTCAACATCATGGACACAAAATTCTGCAAGTTATCTTGGAAAGAGCAATTCTCTGTTTCCAGTATGGTGTGCACTAATGGTCGCGGAGGATTTCTTGAGGTATAAAAACGTACAAATACAGATGTTACACTTATCACACAGGCTAAATGGAAAGAAATTCACGACATGCCTCTTTTTGCAGGGAGACTCTGGAGGTCCTTTGGTGTGTAAGAACACAGCTGTCGGGATTGTTTCATACTACAATCCAAAAATGGACCAAAAAACTCAGTTGCCCTATGTTTACACCAAAATTTCTAAATATCTGTCATGGATTAAGTGTATTTCCGGACAAATGGAGTAAACACTTGGCTATTATTTCATATTTTGTGTTTAAATCTTTCCCATTTTTTCATGAAAATCAAAAAAAAAAAAAGAAACTCAGAACATTTTGTCATTTTGTCACTTTGTGGAATTAAGAAATAACCAAATCAAATTTCCAGATATTATTTTTAAAAAAATCATTATTACTTTGTCAGTTTTTTGTCTTTTTGTTAATGCATTTATACAGTATGTTGTTTGCTTGTCCATGCATTAATAAAGGCTTTGTTTTTGCCATTGACAATTGACAATTTAATATCAACTGCATAAAGATAATCTGTTATGGACATTTAAAAATGGGCTATTATTTTAACTCAAATATTTGAACTCGTCTCAGATTTCACTGACTTATGAAAAGAAAAATCTATCAAATCTGAGCAAAATTAACAATAGCTAAATAATATCTAATTTACTTTCTGTTTCTATAAAATGTTTGCTGTAACAGAACCTCTTTGTTTTAAAGACAAGTAGAAGAAATTGTTCGTCTCTAACCCTGACAGGGTGACTCATATGAGTAAATTCAGAGATACACAGATAATCATTTCACTACAGAGGAAATGAACAGGCAGGAGGTTATCATAACTCCCATATTACATTTTGTCTTTTCAAAAATAAATGAATTATTAAATTATTTTAGTGTGCGGCACATGGCAAGTTTTCACGTGGCACGTTTTCACAGGAATCTCACATACAGCTCGCAGAAACATGCTAGCAAGGCTCTCAAGTTTTGAAGACAGGTAAGCGTGACACCGACCATCGAAAATACCCTCTCTAATGCAGGGGTTCCCAAACTTTTCAGACCGCGACCCCCAACATTAGACTGCTGACGACCAACGAACAGACAGCAATTACATTTGGGCCACATGTGGGTATTATCTGGCACATATGGCCTAGATGTGGCGTGGCTATACAGATATGTTCCAAATTGTGGCCATATTTGTTTTGCAATAACTTTAAAATCGGCGGGAAATGCTCTCTTGGTTCACAGCTCATTTTGAGGTATATGGCCCAGATAACAATGAACACATGAGAACCATATGTGGTTGAGCTATGGCACACAGTGAGAAACACGGACTTGTGGTAAACCTTTGGCTTATACGTGGAAAAACACAGAAATCCTGAAATCAAGTGCGGCAGACATCCTCCGTCCCACACCTCGGGTTGCTATGCATCTTGCCTCCTATTGGTGGAGTGAGACTACGGCGCGAATGTGACTGAGACTCGGGCAGTGGGCGGTATTTCTGTTTTCCTCACGACTGTGTACGCTACGTTCAGGTAAGTGATTGGCACTTTACAGTCATATAATTGAAATATGCAGCATTATGTGTCAATATTGCATGTTATTAAGCGTTTAGTTATTAGTTTAATTGAGGAAGGGGTCAAATTAGCTAATATTTTCCTCAGTTTAACAATACAGTGTAATGTACGCTAGGGCTCCGCTGGTTTGGCGTTTTAAATTCCGATGTTTTTGGCTATAAATAAACAGTACTTAAGTAAAGTTGGCGCATATTCACAGATTGGAGATTCCCAAGTCAATAACTCCTGAGCTAAACGCTGTTACTACATCAATAACACCTCTTTTCTATCGTAGTAATGTACAGAGGCAGCTACAACCCAATTTTCCTCAAAATCAGCTTTCCTCCGCGGTGGACAAAATACATGTCTCTATGTGCGAACCAAGGGACCGTCTGCAAAGTGCAAAACCCGAAAAGCGAATACTAAAAACAGTCAACTTGGGAGGAATGTCTTTTTGTATAATTTTTATGTTTTTTTTTTTTTATATGAAGATATTTCCCCCAAAAGTAAAACACATTTCCGCCAAGTAAGTGTTGTAGTATAACTATCAGGACATCAGTGATGTGTGAGCTGAATTTGGTGACAGTACAGTATTCGCTTTTCGGGATTTGCACTTTGCAGACGGTCCATTGGAATCTCTCTTATAAATGATTTTTTCCCCATTATCCTCCAGCTCCAGGTTGTATTGCTGTTAGCATTATTTAAATGAATCTTTATTGCAGAGACAGAGAGGGGGGTAGGAGGGAGCGAATGAAGAAACACGAGGCCCAACAAAACACTGCCGACCCTCATTAGGCACATCAAAACTCAATTTCTCAATTTAAGTTCTCTGTACAAGTTAATCTGATTTTTTTTGTATTTTTTTTTCTGTGATTTTTATTATTCTGAGTTGAATACATACTTAAATGTATTCTTATGTTTACTCTTAAAGCTGTAATTTACACTTACACTTACACTTCAAAACACTTGTTTTGAAGTAAATTGTTTTATGTACATCTGTTGTTGAGTGTTTCATTTACCTTTAAGTTAATAAGACTTTTACATGTGTGGCACATATGGGCAGTTAGATTTTAACAGAACTCAACCATACTAAAATTGCATATAAGGCTCATATTTGGACCACATTAAATTGTATTATTTGTCTCATGTTTGGTGGAGTTATGGCACTCCTATGGTTCAGTTCTTTCAAAGAAGAGGTGTGCCATATTTGGGCCACATAAAATTACATTTGGCTCATGCTTGGTGGACTTATTGCACTGCTTTGGTGCAGTTTTGGCAAAGAAGAGGTGTGCCATATTTGGGCCACATAAATTACATTTGACTCATGTTTGGTAAACTTATGGCGCTGCTTTGGTTCAGTTTTGGCAAAGGAGATGTGGGCCATATCTGGACCGACAAACACAAACTAATCTGGGCCACAGCTCAGCTGTTTATCCGGCCCAAATCTGGGCCAAAGGAAATTTGCTGACAGGGGGCTGGCGCCTTGGAACCATTATAATTTATTAAATGTATAATTGTTTTGTAATTGTAAATGTATTCAGAAAAAACGCCTGTGGCAGATGGGCACTGTGCGTGGAGCAAGGCAGGTCCACTCTCGGTTCAATTTTAGAGAATGCTACCCGCAGATCATCTTCCACGTTAAGCCGTGACCTGTGTTTATTCTTAATGTAAGTCAGCGCGTAGAATGTCTTTTCGCATAAATACGTTGAGCCAAATTGCATGAGTACATCGAACGCGGCGTTCGACAACTGTGGATATTTCAGCGCGACAGAAACCCAGAACTCATCCAGCGTCTTGCCGTCAAATGCCGTCCTCGGTTCGATCGGTTAATAGTTCTATTAGTGCATCTTCCTTATCTGACGCCGGATGATTTGCCGTGGTTACATTGAATGGTGACCTTATCCAGTCATATTGGCCGGGAGGGTCTCCTTCAGGGAAATAAAGTTATCCAAAAATTGTGATTGACTGTCGTAATTAATAGGAGCAAACAAAGTTTTATTTATTACAGTTTATTTTAATTATCCCAAATTTATCCTCACATCATTACAAGCTTTTTTTTAACAATTTAAATAAATAAATAAATAAATAAATTTTCTGGAAATGATCTTGCGACCCCCCCACCCCCAACTCCGGAACTGCTGCTCTAATGAAAGTTTTTTTTTTTCCATTGGTTGTTGCGTTAAATCTTAAGCTAGTGCTATTTTCTGATTGGCTATTATTGAGAAATACAATGTGTGGTGGGAGAGTGTGACAAAAGACCCAAATGCATGACTGTCACTCTCAATGCGTGACACTTGACAGCCCTGTGCTAGTAAGTTGGATGGCTATAATAAGTAACCCCTCTGTGTGTTTGTGTGTGTAAGGTTGTGTCTGACGTCATATCTTGTGGTTCACTTGAAACAGGATAAAGCCTCTACTAAAAAGAATCGTTTAATTAGAAATGATTTAAGAATGTTTTAATGTAAGTGGACTTATGACATTTGTGAAATTTATTTGTGGAAAGTTTGTAAAGAGTTTTGCAGCTTTGATCAGTGTGAGCATCAAGTTTGCTTGTGTTGATTTGTTGATCTCTGTTACTGAGTCACTGTCTAGAACTATAATTAGAGTTTTAATGGTAGTTTTGGTTAAATATGTGCTAGTTACTGAAAGTTTGTGGGATAAAATACTAGCATCTGATATTAGGCTCTTGACGCCATAACCAACAACTGTTGTACGTATTGGTTTGTAAAACTGTACCTACCAATGAAATAAATTGTGTCACGCATTGAGAGTGTCAGTCACGCATGTCAGTCATTTGTCATGCTCTCCCGCCACACATTGTATTTCTCAGGCAGAAAAACGTACTATTTATGATATATTTAATAAGCCACAGCACCCAAAATGTATCTGTCCGCTCTCTCTATGGAACTTGGCAGGAATCAAGCGTGTCTCCCCTGGAGTTCTTAGTCGAGCCTGACACTTATCTGCCAATTAAAAAAATAGGCTACGCAATAGCCAATCAGAAAATAGCACTATTGTATATGGGTAAGATTTTATGCAACAAAAAATGACAAAAAATCATATCCTGGAATTGTTCAGCATCATCCTCTTTCACCCACAGAGAAAACCACTGGAGCTGCAAGCATCACTTTGAGCACAGAGCAAGTCCTTCCTGTTTTAATGTTACAACAAATTCACAACTTGTTTGACACAATACCCATACTGTCCAACATTTCAGCTGTTTTTGCACATATTGTACAATATCTCAGCCATTATGCACATACTATACAATATTTCAGTCATTTGCTGTTTATTGCACAACTCTATATATTATCCAAAGGACCTGCTGCTAAGAAACTGTGTTCATTCTAATGTTACTGCACGAAATATTGTTTGAACATTCAGTATTTACACTGGTCGGTCGGCGCTGTTTCTGTTACTGTTTATTGTCTTTTGTGTATTGCATTTTTTGTACTTTTTGTATTGTCTTGTAACTTTATGCCTGCACTGTTTGCACCAGGTTGCACAGTTGCACTTTATGTGGCTAAGACTACTTACATGTCCTTAGCCCTGTCTTTGTTTTATGTAGCACCTTGACCCTGGAGAAACGTTGTCTCATTTCATTGTGTACTGCAACAGCTATATATGGTTGAAATGACAATAAAAGCTTCTTGACTTGACTTGACAATGACATTTTGACTGCTGTTAGAGAATGTTTCCCAGATAACCAGCATCAGTCTTTCATGAGTGTTTGTAACTTAGCCAACAGTTTTACAGCCTGTTTACTGACAACAGGTAGACTAGGCCAGAACAAGTAGACTAGGCCAGTGGTTCTCAAACTGGGGGCCCTGAGATGGTGCCAGGTGGCCCTGATTTTATAAAATAATGAATCTATCATAAATGAAAAAAGGCTACTAACCACACAGCACTACATTGTACAATTTAATGTTTTGTTTAATTGAAATATTAAGTTTTGGAATGTTTTATGTCAATATTTAAAATATGTCACTCTTGCCAGTCTTCAAAACTTGAGAGACCTGAAATGTGCTTGAGTAAACATTTTGTCTGGAAGTTGTTTCCATCGCTTACTCTCTTCTGATTAAAGAAGGGCCATGGAGCTGTGATAAACTAAAAAATACATTAATGAATATATTCATTATGTTCATTAAGGCTAATCATGTGAGGCCCTTTCAGCCTTTTCTGCTGAAACAGACCACCACAAGCCTCATGTTACCTTAAGCCACGTCATCAGAAGTTTATCGTTGGAAAGATGTGGTTAGTTTTGCACTGCAGGGTCGTTTTAAAAAATGTCGGTGGTCTAGAGTCAGAATGTCTCAGAATGTCTAAGCAGATATGAACTGCTTACCATAAGCCTACACAGGAAAATGGTGTGTGGTGAGAATTTCTTACTCAGCAATACATGGTCATGACAAAGGGGCCACAGATCTCATTATTGATAATTACTCACTGATAATGCATTAAACAACAAACAGAGCCAAGTTTAGTAATAAAAAAGAATTCTGATGCATGTAATAGAAAACACTTTGATCATACTAATGGGTATTGTTTTGTGAATACAAATTCAGTTCCTTTCTACAGAGGCCCCTTATATTTCCTGTTATGAGTCAACAACACAATATTTAATATGATTGCACATGTGTACTCTTAAAATTGCAGCATATTGTACATTGAAGCCACTAGTAAAGCTGTGTACTTTTTAACTGATTTAGAACAATAACCCAGGTCTTAGTACTTTTTCATCTTTTGTTTGCTACAGTACAATCTAGACCTGAAATGGACTAGACAAGACATCCTATATTAATGTAGCAGGGCACAAAATTAATATGCATTGCAAAATGTGTTGATGTGTAGGTTATTCTGATAGATGAATTGGCTACATTAGGTGTGAAAGTGTGTGTGTCTGTCATCCGGTGTGTATTCCTACCTTGTGTCTGTATTCCTGGGAAAGGTCAACAGCAACCCTGAGCAAAATAAAGTAGGTAGTGAAGATAAATGAATAAATGTCCAAGAAACTAAACTATGAAAGTGACCTATAAATATGCATGGAGATACAAGATGAGCTGTCAGTTTATTTAACTGCTGAACATTTTATCAGCTGAACTTAGAATATAGAGTGCACCCAAGCACAAATGATCAAACCTGTACCCCGTTCTGAGGCCACCACTGAACTGTGCGTGTGTGTGTGTGTGTGTAAAAATATATCAGTCAGAGCATTGTTGCTAAGGTTTTTAAGCAGAGTGTTCTTTATTGTACTGATGGCCACCTTGTCTGTTTTTCTCCTGCACATGACATTGTCCAGCTTCAACATGTACAGACATGTCTGGGGTGCAGATTATCCTTGCCCCAGCATTGACAATAAAATGTTTAAATTTCAACAACTCTCTTAACCATGAAATCTGTGAAACGACTGAACATATTACTTTTGTATCCAAAGAAGAAATGTGTTGTTTTGACCCAATTGAGATAAAAGAGAAAAAAAGGCAAACATTCTGTTAAAAAAGGCTGTTCAAAGATCAAGTCATACAATGTGTAATGAGTCAGAGGCAACTCTGTGTTTGTAGCATGACAAACATGCCTAATCTTTCTGCTACTTCCGGTGGCTTTCGGGTCATAGTATCAGTATGTGCTCAGATGTGCATCTAAGAATAAAAATGCTGCATTTTCGACATAATATACAGAGCATTGCTTACAGATTTGTTTTAGGACTCATCAGTTTGTGTTGAATAAAAATCCCATCTGCACTTGTGTCCTGTCAACCTGCCTCTGTATTACAGTGTGCCTCAGAACAGAATACTTGGCTGACAAATGGACACAGCAGGAGGGCAAGAGTGGCATGGCACCTCTGACTATGATTATGCCTGACACCATCTGCTTTCAGCAGTGGTGAAACCTGTAACCCATGGACCTCTTCAGCAGTGATGATGGCTGCTCATTGTTTGCTCCAGGGCCAGCCCTATTTCCAGAGCATGGTGGACCCCAATCCACAGGAATAACGGTGGCTGGAGTTCCTACTGTCATCTCTGCCTCTTTTCCACCGAGGCAGTTTGAGTGCTGGTTCGGAGCCAGAGCCTAATTTAGAAGCAGTTCTTTCTGTTTTGACCGCCAAAGCACCGGCACTGAACCAGGAAAAGTGGTTCTTACTTAGTACCAAAACGTTGCTGGTCTAGACTAGAGCTCTGTGCGGGACTTTTATAAACCTGCACCCGCCCGCTCCCGCTAAATTTCTGACCAGGACCGCCCGTGCCCTCAAGCTGCATGTCCCACTCCCGTCCGCACCCGCAATGTTTGTGTCCACTCCTGCCCACTCCCGCCCACTCCTGCGGATTTTTTTCTTGAGAGCTTGTGAAAATTTTGATTGTATACAAATGATCAGACTAATTATTAGTTCAGGCTAATGTCCAGAATAACAGAATTAAACATGATTGCATTTAAATAAGATAAATTAATACTAATGCTAATACTAATCTTCTTCACAGCGTCATGTGTTGACTCCATTCTTATTAAAAAGCTACATGCCAAATCCCACCGGGTCCCGCGGATCTCCCGCTAAATTTTCTGACCACCCACTCCCGCCAGAGTCAAAGGTGAAACCGCCTGCCCCGTGGAGCCAACTTTGAACCAGCACCAGCATTAGCTCTGAACCAGCACTCGGTTCTTTTTGGTGGAAGAGAGGCATCTGACTGTCCATTAGGAGGCCTGGGAGAAACCTTGAAAAGCTCCCGAGGAGAGCAAGCCTAACCCTAACCCTAACCCTGAGCAGTGTGACAACCTACTAAGGTAAATCTGGTCGCCTACCCTCCTCTCAAACTTCCTGCGAGTCAAGTCAAGTTAAGTCAAGAAGCTTTTATTGTCATTACAACCATATATAGCTGTTTTAGTACACAGTGAAATGAGACAACGTTTCTGCAGGATCCTGGTGCTACATAAAACATAGACAGAGCTATAAGGACTTAGTAAGTAGTCCGAACATAAAGTGCATCTGTGCAACCTGGTGCAAACAGTGCAGGGCAAGACAAACAAGACGGTGCAGGAAAACAAAACAAAAGTGCAAACAAAAAATACAAGACAATGAACAGAAACTGCGCCAACCAGTGTAAATACTGTATGTTCAACAATATTGCATGTGCAGAAATACATGCAATGAACACAGTATTATAGCAGCAGTTACCTGAGATATTGTAAAGTTACCCGAGATATTGTAAAGGACAACTGAAATGTCAGACAGCATGTGCAAAGAGCAAAAAAACAGTGTGAAAAACAGCATGTAAACAGGTTGATGGATGTATATTGGAAGTGTGTGTATTTGGTGTAGGTCTGTGCAGTCCATACAGTTGATGTGCGTGTGTGTGTTGTGCTCAGTACAGTTCAGTTCACTTATTAAGGAGTCTGATGGCTTGAAGAAAGAAAATGTTACACAGTCTGGTCATGAGGGCCCGAATGCATCGGTACCTTTTCCCAGATGGCAGGATAGTGAAGAGTGTGTGTGAGGGGATTGAATCCGGAGTGGCCGCTGCGTGCTAATGCCATGCCGCCATCTTGGAAAGCCGGAGGTAGACAGGTAGACGGGACAGTCTTTGGTGCTGAGCTTGCTTTGTTAAATAAAGAGCCATTGCACTTGTGTCCTCTCCCTTGCCTCTGTCTCTCAGTGTCAGTGACAGGCTTCAATGAAACACATTGATTTTTACTGCATACTATTGATTCACACACATTTCTAATCCATCAGGTGATGGTTCTGTTTACAGGCAAGTAGGCATAGTGGTGGCCATATTATCACAACAAAAGTAGTAATTGTCACATCATCATATATTACTTTAACATATCTATATCTTACGAGCAACATCTGTGGAAGGAAACAAGGAGAGTGGAACCGGCAGGTATTGCGCAATGATTCTATCATTATCTGTTCATTCAGAGCGACATATTTGCATTTGGTTACATCCTTATGGTGTAGGCTAAGGACAATCTGATGTTGATGTGCTTGTTTCTGCACAGTAGGAAACAGGACTCAGCTTCTCAGATCAGAGACCCAAATTAATTTGAGTGTGAAACAATTTCTAAAATACTTGTCCTCCACCTGGGTGGCATGGTAGTGCAGTGTCTAGTGTTACTGACAATTTATATATATATCACTTTCAATTTAATAACACTTCACTCAAACCAGAGATGGGTGAACACTTTTACCTGGAAAAGAAAACCACAATAAGCAGGTCATGAAATGAGTCTGCACATAAGATGTGTGAGTCTTTGTCTCAGTGTGTGCTTCAGAGCTGCAGAATGAAGATGTCGCACATTTTGCTGCTTGCGGCAGCTTTCGGCATTCTCACTTGTAATAGTAAGTGCTCACTTCTGAAATTTTATTTTTTATCTGATATGCTGAGCTCCTTGCATATTGTGTACTTTGTATATTCTTATAGTGAAAATGCACAACTTGTGATTCATTCTCTATCTTCTAAATATAATCATTTTTGTGTCATGATCTGTTAATGTGAGTAAATGTGAGAAACTGAATCTAGACTAATAAAAGTTCTTTCAGGCACACATGGAGAAGAAATCATCAATGGCCATAAAGCCAAAAAGAACTCACTGCAGTACATGGCATCTGTGCAGCATCGAAGCATTCATAAATGTGGAGGATTTCTCATAAACTCCAGCTATGTGGTTTCTGCAGCGCACTGTTACATTAAGTAGGTTACTCATGATGTGTTTCTTAATAAGCAGAAGTATGCAAATTTGTTAGTTTAAATGTGATTAAATATTTGGCTCATCCCAAATACAGGAGTAAGGATAAACTCAGTGTGGTCTTCGGGAGTCACAACATCGATCCGACACGAAATGATCTGAGAAGATACGAAGTGAAAAGTGTGCACATCCACCCTTCTTACAAGGAAGGACCCCGTAATGGATTTGACATCATGCTACTAAAGGTATGGATAAATCCACTGAACAACCATAGCATTTACAGAGCCTTCTGTATATTAATTATGATACAGAATTATTAAGCTAATTTGCATGAGCAAGAGTGCTGTTGTACTAAATAAGCTATAAGATCTTTATAATTATCTAAAAAATCACCAGAACATAATATCATTAGGACACAATTATCTGTTGTGTATTCATCTTTATAAGTGCTGTTGGATTCTTGAATCTCATTAGCCAGAGCTTTGACATTGACAGTGATTTTGACTGTATTTGGAATCACAGGGTTATATTACCAACTATAGTAAAAGTCTATAGTTAGAACTCATTCGGTGGTGGACAATTCACATAATGTACACCTAATAATAATATTTTTTAAAAAAACAACAGATATAATGTGCTGTTATTTAACAAAGCAAACAAAGTTTGTGTACGTATTTTTTAATAATTTTAATAATTGATTAAAAGATTGATTGAAAAGGATTTTCAGGAGCTGTGCATTTAACATTTATTGAAAAAATCCTGTGTCAGCATTTTGTTAGTCAGTAAGTGTTCCACCACGGGAAAATCTTCAGGACAGATGAACTTCATCTGTAAAGTGACAAGTTATGTTGTCTTGTGCTTGTGGCACAAGCTGTTTAGATTATTATGCTATAATGTTACACTATTGTTAACCATTTTCCAGTAACATCAAGCCTTGTCATATTGTATTGCTAACATATAGCATGTATTTTTTGTTACAAAAACAAGCTTACAAAGGACGTCGTGCTTAATAAAAAGGTGAAAATTGCCAAAATTCCAAAAAAGCACCAGCGAGTCAAGCCTAACATCAAGTGCCAGGTTGCAGGATGGGGAAAAACTAAAACTGGGAAAAGTAATGTGAATGACCTCCAGGTGGCTGATGTGTCAACTATAAATATTGCAGTCTGCAAGAAGGAGTGGGCCAATGTGTTTACGCTCCCACCTGACGTTCTTTGTGCAGGAGCCTATAAAACAAAAAGTGGAGCATGCCAGGTACAGTGATGGAGATACATGAATGTTTGCCTCTTAATGGTTTTAGAAGATTCCACATTACAAACATTTGTGCTATTTGTCCTGTTTTGACAGGGTGATTCTGGTGGGCCTCTGGTCTGCAACGGTGTGGCAGTGGGCATTGTGTCATTCAATTATAACCAAAATTGCACCTATCCAAATTTTCCTAATGTCTACACTGACATTTCAGCTTACTCTGACTGGATTAAGAAAGTGATCACAGGACATGCTTAAGGTGTGTTTTATATGTGTTGATATCATGTAATGTCTCCAAAATATGTGATTCTTAAATAAAGACACAGAGGCAGAACAAGAATGTTGATTTCTTGAGTCTTAAGTCACAAAGAAAATAACTTCTCATGCTTCTCATGTAAAAGGTAATATAAAGCTGTCAGAAATGTGTTTGTTTCTCAAGTATGTTTTTTTTATAGCAATATCATGACGATTAAAAAAAAAATTCATGAAAGGTGAGACAAAGTACAAACAGTCTGGTTACAACTGAAGTCAAACTGGAGAGAGTTCTGTAGAAACCACAGAAAAGTCACACCACCACAGCACATATCATTTAAACAGCTTTTAGTAGCAGGCAAAAGACAATTAATGACATTTAGACTATCACATTGGTATAAAAGCAGAAAGTTTGTTATAATGTGGTATCCCTCACTTGTATCACTGTTGCTTTTTTAAACAACCACATTCTGCTTGTGTGAAATTTGCCCTTTGTTCTTACAGCTCAGCTTGAGCTCTCATACTGAGCACGTTTCACACAAATCTCACAGTGCACACGGTTTCTCTTCATGTAATGCATGCACATAAAGGTAATAACCGAACAATAAAAACAAAATAAAATAGAATTCAAAATACAATCAAATTAATAATAACAATCATCTGTTTCCATATAACTCTATCCTCAACATCCTCTACTCTCGCACCAATTAACTTCATATCCTCTTTTAACACATCCATGTATCTCCTCTTTTGGCCTTCCTCTTGACCTCTTACTTGGCAGCTCCATCTACAGCATCGTTCTACCAATATAACCATCTTCATCCTCTGCATATGTCCAAACCATCTCAATCTCTGACCTCGTCCCTAAAACAGCCAACATGAGCTGTCACTATGATGTACTCGTTCTTAATCCTGTCCATCTTCGTCAATCGTAAAGAGAAACTCAACATCTCTGCTATAATAATAATAATAATAATAATAATAATAATAATAATAATAATAATAATAATATAGAGCCATTTTAAAATATGTTGCAGCTGAAAGTGCTGTATAATTGTCACGAGTGAGGGGCTGAGACAGATACAATGGCAGGTAAAGCATTTTTTTTTCACACAAGGCAAAGCATCTAACTAAATAGAAAAAAAACTCAAAAACTACCATTTGGGATTTTGACTGTCTGGAGGTCAAGACTGCCTGTACATATCAGTCAACATAAAAGAATACAGTATACAGCATGAAGAGAACACTTTGTCATGGATTATTGTTGCAAATAATAAAGTTTAATCTTAGTTAAACAATTAAGGCATATTGTGACATTAACCTGCCCATATGATTACGTATACAGTGTAAATGTTTGAATGTGAAATTTAAATTTCAATGTCATAAATGATTTTGTCCTAATACTAATCATTTTAATAATAAATTAATCATTTAAAGTGATAGTTAATGTTTGTCATGTCATGATTTTAGTATTTTATAGCACTTAAAGTGTAGTGGGCTGAACCTTATTGCCTTACAAAAGGAAAAAAAACAAAAACATAACCACAAACAATAAGCAGGTCATGCAGTGAGACCTTATATAAGTGGTGTGAGTCTGTCTCAGTGTGTGTTAGCTGCAGGATGAAGATGTCACACATGCTGCTGCTTGCTGCAGCTTTCAGCATCCTCATTTGTAATGGTAAGTGCTCACATATGAATAATAATGAAGAATACTGCACATACATTATTCCACTTGCATGTTGTCTACTTTGTATATTCTTATCCTGAAAATACACAACTTTTTATTTATTCACTATCTTCTAAAGGTACTCCTTTTCATTTTTGTGTCATGTTGTGTAAACAGGAGAAAAAATCTTATTAGACTAATACGAGTTCTTGCAGGCACACATGGAGAGAAAATCATCAATGGCCAAAAAGCCAAGAAGAACTCACTGCAGTACATGGCATCTGTGCAGATGAATATGATACACAAATGTGGAGGATTCCTCATAAACCCCAGCTACGTGCTTACCGCAGCACACTGTAAATCTAGGTACGTTATCATGGTGTTAATAAGCAGAAATTTGTGGATTTATTTGCCTTTATATTATATAGAATGTTTGATATCTGCTCTGTTCTTAAACAGTGACAGTGTGGTCCTCGGGACTCACGACATCGATCCGAAAAGGAATAATCTGAGAAGGTACACAGTGAAAAGTGTGCACATCCACCCATCTTACAAGGGAGCACGTAATGGATCTGACATCATGCTACTGAAGGTAAAGATAATTCATTTATTGAACTATATTCACTTACAACTTACAGAACTCATATATAACCACAATTATTAACACAAACCCTGTCATATTGTAATATTTATATATAATGTGTATTCTGAACAAAAAAAAAAGCTTTCAGAGAAAGTCAGTGTGAATAAGGGTGTGAAGATCATCAAATTGTCAAGCAAGGGCAAACAGGTTAAGCCCAATAGCAAGTGCCAGGTCGCAGGATGGGGAAGAACTGAAACCCAGGAAAAGGTGAATGACCTCCTGGTGGCTGATGTATCAACCATTAATATTGCAGTCTGTAAGAAGGAGTGGAATAAGGTGAATATGGTTCTCCCAAATAACATTCTGTGTGCCGGAGGCTACAACACCGAAAGTGGAGCATGCCAGGTATGAGAACAATGTCATGTTTACTCCATATATTTCTTGAACAATAAGAAGGCTGAAAAAAAAACATTGTCCTGTTTTGACAGGGTGATTCTGGTGGGCCTCTGGTCTGCAACGGTGTGGCAGCGGGCATTGTGTCATTCAATTATTTTCAAAATTGTAAATATCCAAATGTTCCTAATGTCTACACTGACATTTCAGCTTATTCTGACTGGATTACGAGCGTGATCAAAAGAGATGCTTAAGGAGTGTTTTATATGTGTTGAGTAACTTGATATCATGTAATGGCTCCAAAATATGTGATTCTTAAATAAAGACACAGAGGCAGAACAAGAATGTTGATTTCTTGAGTCTTAAGTCACAAAGAAAATAATTTCTCATGCTTCTCATGTGAAAGGTAATACAAAGTACAAACAGTCTGGTTACAACTGAAGTCAAACTGGAGAGAGTTCTACAGAAACCACAGTAAGGTCACACCACAACAGCACATGTCATTTAAACAGCTTACTCAGAATTATTAATTCCTATTGACTGGACTGACAACACATGCACATGCACACACACACACACACACACACACACACACACACACACACACACACACACACACACACACACACACACACACACACACACACACGCACACACATACAGTACACAAGCTTTCTCATTTGCACTCAGAACTATGAAGACCTGTATACTAGTCTGTATACTAGCACTGTCTCTTGTCTTGCACTGTTTGCACAAGTTTGCACCCATGTGCTATATGTGAAAATATGCGAATTTACTTTTAGACCTTAGTTCTGTGTTGTTATATGTAGCTCTATTTTATGTAGCACCAGGGTTTCGGAAGAATGCTGTTTCATTGTTTGAAATGACAACAATAGCTTCTTGACATGACTTGTCCTTAAAACAGCCACATCATGCCTGTGCACACAGTTTTTTCAGGTCTTCACGCAATACACTTTCATAACAGTAAGAACTGTACTACAATAACAAGAAGAACCCACAATAGTAATAATAATAATAATAATAATAATAATAATAATAATAATAATAATAATAATAATAATAATAATAATAAAAAATAATATTATAGATTTTCAAATGAATAAAGTTTAAGAGAATGTATTAGCAGTTCTAAGAAGGACACATGGCTCACACAGGCTGAAAAACTCAGATAGAGAAAGAGCCAGGTGGCACCCACATGGGCCTGTTATAGTTGTCTGAAAAAGACTCAAATTCTCACACAGGGATGGATGCAGAGCCCAAAGAAAGAGAAACTTCACACCTAGGCTGTTCAGAAGAAACCACTCTAAAGTTACAGCACATCATTTAAACAGGGTTTAACCTGGAGTAGGATGACAGGATGAAATCAATGGCTTAAAATAAACTCTCATTTTTCTGCTGTACAGAATAAAAACAGTGTTTATTGTGTGTACATGAATAGCTCTGCCCATTGACAAGATCTGAATAGATTAGAGCACCATTAGGATGCAGTGCTGTAGCATATTCAGTGTGAATGTGCAGCTGACAAATCTGCAGTGATTAGAGCATCATTTTGTCTTGACTTGGAACACAAATTATTGGTCACTGCCAAAGAACGGAGACTCTTCTGAGAGCTAAAGGAGGTCCTATGCACTATTTATTAAAAGAAAACTTTGATTCTGTCTCCTTATGGGACGAATGCAAATGCAGCGTGTCTTTACTAATGAAAAATAAATAAATCAATAATAAAAAACACAACAAAAAAAGCAAAAAAAAAAAGTAAACAGACCACAAACCAGAAAATCTATATCAAAGCAAAAGGTAAAAACAAGGGCAATACAGCACGTAAACAAAAGCTACTCATAGTACAAATACAATATACAGATTAATGTCATTTATTGTGATTAATGTACAGTTTGTATCATATATGAGAATGAAGATATCCACTGTGCTGATTTAAATCTCTCCGCAGATTAAAACCTGTTTTAAATCAAATCAAATAAAATTTTATTTGTCACATACACATACATACAGCGTACCATATGCAGTGAAATGCTTTATGCAACTGTCCAGTATAAGAATAAAGAATATAAAAAAGCAAAAAAATAACATTAGAATAAAATAAGAAATTATAAACTATATAAAAAGACTATATAAAAAACTATATAAAAATATGAAATATATGGAGAATATGAAGAAATAATGTATATACATATACATAAATATACATATACATCAATGTGTATGGTTTTTAAAGATTGTCCTTAAAGTGTCCAAGTGCAGTATGGTGTGTAAATAGTGTATAAAGTGGCACTGTGCTGTGCAAGTCGAGAGTTAAAGTGTCCTTAGAATGTCCATATGAAGTATGGTGTGTAAATAGTGTATAAAGTGGCACTGTGCTGTGCAAGTCCAGAGTTAAAGTGACAGTGACAGTCCAGAATTAAAGTGTCCGTGCAAAAAAAGGGAGGTGCATAAAACAGTGGGGATGGAGAGAGAGGGGATGTTTGCTCTGTTATTTATAGTAATTGTAACATATTTGCAGGCAACATCATGATCATTAATACAATTATTAGATACAGGATTGACTGCAAAAATGATCTGCAATACATCTCGTTTCTGAGAGGTTGAACAAGATAAGAAATCAGAATTGCTTCAAAAGATAACAGCATCTGAGGTTTTGCTTCAAGCTTCATGCAGTACATCATGCTCATCATGTTGATCCTATCTTCAAACAGCACTTCTGTTCTGTGATCATAAAATAAATTATAGATAATCAGGTACAACTTATTCATTCGTTCGTCTACATTCTTTTTGCTTTATTTGATTTTACCCACATGTCATGTCAGGTTTGTCATTTATATTTCTTACCCACTAGCACAACAGCTACCAACCATTGAGTTTTAAGCTTCGTCTAAGCAACTCACCTAAAACATATAACTTTAAACCATCATGTGACCAGTACTAGTCAAAATGTTTAGATGTTTTTTACCATGGCAGTCAGCTGTGTTTGTTATATCACAAATCAGACATCACAAATATTGTCATAAATATTTGAAAGAATATTGATCATATTTGTATTTGATCTTAAATTATAGGACGTATGAAAGATGCAATACATCTTGGTAATGAGAAGATGGAAAAGTTAAGATATCAACGACACAGGATTTCCTTAAGATATCAGTTTTTGAGGTTTTGTATCTAGTTTTATGCAGTACATAATGTTATTAAGTACATACTTAAAACTCTAATCACTCCTAAAAACAAAAAACTAAAGTAGAACCAAAAGGGTTTTTTCCTGCAGTGATTCCAACAAAGAATGGGTTTTACTCCTCTTCAGATGTTTAATTTTGATTTTTAGGCAAAAAAAAATATTTTAAGCTAATAATTATTTTAAAATAAATATTTTCAATAATTGTAAGCTTTGTGAATATTTAAGTATTTGATTTCTATCTTTTGTTTTCTTTCATTTTTGAGCGTCACATGGATAAGCGCACTTCATGGCTGATTCTTTCTATGTGTTAAAAAAATACATTATTAGCATATTTATTCTAATATGTTTCCATAAATGCTTGGCACTTCACTCTAAGCAAAGGGGCAGGGCCATGAACACATTTTGTTGCCTAATAAAGAAAACCACTGTCAGCAGGTGATGAAACGCAGCGATATAAGAGGGGTGAGTTTTTGTGAGTGTGTCATTGGCAAGATGAAAGTGTTACACATCCTGCTGCTTGCTGTAGCTTTCACCATCCTCACTTTAAATGGTAAGCTTCTGAAGAATAATGAAAAATACTGCAGATTCTTTTTTTTTTTTCAAAATGTTCAGCTCTTTATATGTCGATTACATGTATCTTAAAATTGAAAATCTCAGATATTGTCATAGTAAATCAATAACTAATTTATCTTCCCATCTTCCCTTAAGTGTCACTGAATCTTAAAACTGAATTAAGTCAAACTGAATCTTACCAGTAAAACCCTTTCTTTTATTTAAAACTTTTTCAGGCACTCACGGCGAGGAAATCATCAATGGCCAAAAAGCCAAGAAGAACTCACTGCAGTACATGGCATCTGTGCAGTATCAACACAATCATGAATGTGGAGGATTTCTCATAAACCCCAGCTACGTGGTTTCTGCAGCACACTGCTACCTTAAGTAAGTTACTCATGATGTGTTTTTCTTAATAAGCAGAAGTGTGGATTTATTCATTTTAATGTGATTAATTATTTGTCCGATCCTAAATACAGGCATTATCATAATTTCCTTAATGTGGTCCTTGGGAGTCACAACATCAATCCGGAACGAAATGATCTGAAAAGATACACAGTGGAAAAAGTGCATGTCCACCCATTTTACAAAATAAAACCAGATTTGGGGTATGACATCATGCTCCTGAAGGTAAGCAAAGGTGCTGTTGTACTTCATATCAACACAATATAACAGTGTGACTGTAATATTGAGTAAGTGGCATTTCAGACACAATATGGGCAAACGTTGTTACTCTTATGTTTTGTTTTTTCAAGAAAATAATTCCCAGAGAAGCCAAAGCTGGATAGAGTACTGCGTGTTGTCAGACACAGAAACAGCCTGACAGACATTCTGTAGTAAATGTAGTAATGGATTGCAGTATAACAAACTATTACTAGACCTGGAATGAACATCAACCCATCCTGCTTGCTACATCCTGTCACTCAGCTCCA
Organism: Tachysurus fulvidraco; assembly: GCF_022655615.1. Lineage (NCBI taxonomy): Eukaryota > Metazoa > Chordata > Actinopteri > Siluriformes > Bagridae > Tachysurus > Tachysurus fulvidraco. Next base: position 27,320,190 of record NC_062519.1, read on the forward strand.
ATCAAAGGAGTAGCTAGCTTTGTCCAATATTCACACAAGAAGATAGTTTGTTATCATCCTTTAAAAGACAAATGCTTGACAGAAAAGCTTACTGTAACTAGCTAATTCTCTTACAAGACCGCAGAGATGATGATGAGACACTCAAATGCCATTCAAAAATTTTCATCCTCACTCACTGAGAATAAAAAAAAGAATAACTACATAATATCCAACAATGAAACATGGTGCACGTGTAAAGCATCACTTTTGAGATTTTGGGGACTAGCTACTGGTTCTCTCAATCTATGGCTTATTTGGGATTTATTTCCATTAGTGAAAAAAAATAAAATATGTTTCCAAATTGTGTCAGAAATGTCCGTCACTCAGTGTTAATTGCTTGTTTATAAAATTTTATATAATGAATATAATTTAATTATAATGTTGCTGTGGTGCTGTATATCAACACAGCTGTTATTACCTAGAGCTGTAATGTGTAACAGTGGAATATTCACTACTGAACTCTTGCTTATTTGTTATTGCTATGGAAGGAGTCGCTAATGGCAGTGCTTTGTAACCATCAGTACGTTTTCTGACAATGGAAAGTCTTGATTATAGAGGACTTTACACTTTCTTTTTAAAATATAAAGCTATAAACAGTCAGGAAATGTAAACAACAACAGAAATGAACTTATATAAATTAATAGATAAATGATATAAATATCAAGATATCAACAGCATACACCACTGTTAATTAATATAACAGTGACCTGTTTGACTCTTTACATAACATGAATTCTCTTGTAAAAAGCAGATTTCACCAGAAATCAGTCCAAATGATGTACATGTGAAGACCATCGAAATCTCAAGCAAGCATCCGGATAACAATATAAATTGCCAAGTTGCAGGATGGGGAAAAACTGAAGATCAAGTCTTATCTCCTGACCTCCTGGAAACTGATGTGACCATCATTAACATCACAGTATGTGAAAAGGAGTGGACTAAAGCGGACTTGTTTAAACTCCCAGATAACATTCTGTGTGCAGGAGGCTATGAAACTAAAAGTGGAGCGTGCCAGGTACGATGATGCAGATAAATGTCCTGATCATGTATTTAGTTATCCCATCAGACAATTATGTCTCATTAACACAATTCATAAAATCATGCAGATACAGGTCAATATATGGAGAAAAGTGTCATCTCTGTTATAATAGTCATGGCATGGTTGGTGGTGCCATGATTATCCTGTTTGACTAGTGAGTATTTTAAAAACAGCAGATCTGGGAATTTCACACACAACAGTCTCAGTGGTTTACAAAGAATGGTGCGAAAAACAAAAAACATTCTGTGTGTAGGACCTGGATGCTCAAACACTTTGTTGAGAGAGATCAGAGAAGGATGGACAAAAGAAACTAGGCAGTTGAAGACTTGGAAGAAGTTCTTTCTAATCTTCAACGACCCAGTTTTGATAAGAAAGTGGCAATTCATGGAACATTCTGAGTAAACTAGAGACTGTTGTGTGTGCAAATGCCAGAGCAGAAGTTTCTGAGAAACCCAAACCAGCCAATCTGGTACAGAGATCCAGGCCACAGATAAAGAGATCACATTGATCACATTTATCTTGCTTGAGCTGTATGTGCACAGTTTTGTGTGTTGTGCTGCTGCCACATAAAAGGCTGAAATAACTGCATGAATATGCAAGTCTACAGATGTTCCTATTAAAGTGGACAGACATTAAGTGTATGCTTGCTTCATATATTTCTTGAATAATGAGAAGGCAATGTGTCCTGTTTTGACAGGCTGATTCCGGTGGGCCTCTGGTCTGTAATGGGGTGGCAGTGGGCATTGTGTCCTTCAATAATAATAGCAACTGCAAGTATCCAGAGTTACCAAACGTCTACACCGACATTTCAGCTTACATCGACTGGATTAATAGTGTGATCGAAGCTTAGAGTGGATTTCTTTTTTTTTGTTGATTAACCTGATGTCATTTATCTTTGCATTAAAGTTTAATTCTTGAATTAGAAGAAAGAGACCGACTTCTGGAGTATTTCTTGAATCTGTGTTAATAGTTACCGTATTTAAATATTGTAAATATTGCTGTATCTAAAAGATGAATCTGTTTACTTTTTTGCATGCTCATCAAAAAAAAACCTCATTCGTTATGTTCATTAGAAAATCAAAACAAGCAAGCACAAGGACAATTATTTGTTACAAACTTTCTGCTAGACTACAACCTGTTGTAGAAAGGACATTATTTACATTTACATTATTTACTGTAGAGCAGAGGTATTCAACTAAAATTGAAATAGGTCCAGTGAGAGAAAATTTCTTGAAGCGAAGGTCTGGAAGATCATAATGTCTAACTAGTTAGTGTGATATATTTATGTAGCCTAGTAGTTGTATCAACATCGGCAAGCAATCAATACCTGACTGTCAAATCAAATAAATTCAGTACAATTCAACAACCTTTTGACAATATTTATTGTCACGTAACATAGAACATATAACATGTGTATGATTGTAGATATTTATAATGTTCTCTCTTTTATATCTCAGTGAGAGAACTGAGCCCTAGCTTGGCTTGCCAGGATTTTAAACCTGGGCTTGATTGGAGTCAGGACCATTGTCATACACATGTAGAGGTGCTCATTAGTGAGCCTGGAACCATATTTAGATTGGATTATGTTCATTGTAGAGAAAGCTGCCTCACAGTTGTATGTAGAGCCAAACATGGTCAGGATGTATAGGGCAACTTTCCTCAGACCTGGGAAAGCTGTCTCAGGAACACTGTCTTCAGATTTGAGTGGATATGTTTGTTCAAAACCTTTATGTTTTGTCTCATAATGGCATTTCGCATTGCCACTTTTAATAAGTGCCCCGGTTTCTGAACATATGACACACACTGGTTTAGTGGGAAGTGCGAACAGAAATGAGTCTGTCCATTCTGGAGTAAATGTTTTCACTGTCCACTTTTCTTTTTTTGGAGAGCGTCGTTTGTTCTTTATTCTTTCTTTCTCCGTCTCACTCGTCTGTTTCTCTCCCTTTCTCCGTCTCACTCGTCTGTATCTCTCCCTTTGTTTTTTACATGTATCGCTATTTTTCTTTCATGTGTAACTTTACTCTATTTCTCTCTCATCTGTCTTGCGCTGTTGAGTCGCAGTGTTTACTTCAGGAATGCACAGATTTGATTGGCTAAGTGGTATCACGTGGGATGGTTTAACTCGCATGCAATTGGTCTGTGCGTTTCCACTACCACTATTTTAAAGATTGCTGCGCCGGTTAAAATAGAAGCATCCCATCGAGTTTTCCATCATAACCTTTTGTTTTGGCTGTAGGTCCGGGTCCATATTGGACAGCTTCTGAGTCCGGGCCCGGACCGCGGTCCGCCTGTTAGTGACCTACAGTATGCTGTAGAGTGTCACCCAGATGAGGATGGGTTCCCCTCTGAGATTGGTTCCTCTCAAGGTTATTAGGTAAAGATATCAGAGATAAATATCAACTTAATTTTAAACTATTCTGTCTCCACATCGAAAAGAGACAATTGAAAAACAGTGAGAGAATTGAAAATCTCTCTCTCACACACATTATATAATAGTATATAAACAGTCCAACATGTGATGTTGTTGCACGTGTAACCACAGTGACCATGCCTTCTGCATGGGAAAGGAACGTAAATGTTGGAAATTCCACGTTTATGGCAACAACTAATATAATAAGTGCTGTCCAAATGTGCTATACTGTAATTATTTCAAAAACAGTGGAGGAGATGCGAGTAAAGTTTGGACACTCACTGCTTTGTGCATCAGAGCCTTATATGCTGCAACCAAAAAAATGATGCTTTAGTTTTAGGCTAGATTATAGTATTAACATACAAATACACACAGACACAAAAAAACACAACACAACAAATAAGTTTAGGGTTTATTTTACAAACTAAATTAACATTTAATTACATTAGCTGACATAGCAGATGGTCTCATGAAATAAAGGGAAAAGATAAATACTATAATAATAATAATAATAATAATAATAATAATAATATAGCCTATGCCATGTTCATAAAACTATATTTATTTAACTTAAATACCTTCAGAACAGGTATTTCTCAAAATTGAAAAACAACTTGCATTGTAATTTAGCCACAACTTTAGTCTTTGTCTTTTAGAGTACATGACTAAAGCATTGTACATGTGGGATTTTCCATGTGCAATATTCGATGTTCAGCTTACACACAGGAATCGCAATTACAGTCAACTATATGTCTGAAGAACCAAGTGTTCATTTAAAAAGTTCTTTAACATACTGCATGCCTTGACTGCTGTACTGGCACAGCACAGTCGGGGCAACCGATAAAGCATGGATGGACATCCGGACCCCTGTGTGGAAAAATGTAAAAAGCCATATTTCAACATACTTATATGTATAGCATTTACAGTGTATTTCTAAGCTAATTATTCAGAAGAAAATATTCTACAGTTATGAGCTCAGACATCTCACAGAGCAGAAGAGCTAATGAAGGTTTACCTGAATTCCAAGCATCACCTGGGGAAAACTCGATTTTGGGTGCAGCTGGAAGCTGAAATAAAAAACCAGACTGTTAGCTGTACAACAAAATCCTTTGCCATCTAGTACAGCACATCAAATTGGAATGCAGCTCATTTATATGTCCGATGTATTTTACCTCCAAACCAAAGTATTTCGACCATTCTTCCACAGCAGGTGGAATGACTGCTTTAGCTTTGCTTAGAGCCTCAGCACCATCAGCACTGCCACCGAGGAGTCCTGAATCGTAGGCCACGTACACTGCCCCTCCAGCAATGCCCACTTTTGTGGCCAACCTTAAAAGAAAATAGAACATTTACACTTTTACATTTCATTCACATCTCTCTACAATATGGTGAAGCAAAAAGTTAAATAAATAAACAAACAAACAAACAAACAAACAAACAAATAAATTCTCTCCAGCAAGCAAAAATAAATAAATAAAATCTATAGAAAATATAAAAATCTACAGAAAATAGTAGAACATCCAGGTACCTATGCAAAACAGTATGACGATTTTATGAATGTGCAAACTAGTAGGAGGAGACCTTTAGAGCATATTAGCTACTGTGCACTTTAAAGAATATCTGCAAAGTGGATCTGGGGTTTTACTTTTTCTCTCTTGCACTAACACACACACACAGAAACACACACACACACAGAAACACACACGCACACAAACACACACAGACACGCACACAAACACACACAGACACAGAGACACACACAGACACACAGACAGACACAGAGACAGACACAGAGACAGACACAGAGACAGACACAGAGACAGACACAGAGACACACACACACACAGAGACACACACACACACAGAGACACACACAGGCACACACACACACACAGGCACACACACACACACAGGCACACACACACACACAGGCACACACACACACACAGGCACACACACACACACATACACACACACACACACACACACACGCACACGTATACACACAGGCACACACACACACACAGGCACACATACACACACACACGTATACACACACACACACACACGTATACACACAGGCACACACACACACACAGGCACACACACACACACACGTACACACACACACAGGCACACACACACACACAGGCACACACACACACACAGGCACACACACACACACAGGCACACACACACACACACAGGCACACACACACACACACACAGGCACACACACACACACACACAGGCACACACACACACACACAGGCACACACACACACACACAGTCTCTCACACACACACAGGCGCGCACACACACACAGGCGCGCACACACACACAGGCACACACACACACAGGCACACACACACACAGGCGCACACACACACAGGCGCACACACACACAGGCGCACACACACACAGGCGCACACACACACAGGCGCACACACACACAGGCGCACACACACACAGGCGCACACACACACAGGCGCACACACACACAGGCGCACACACACACAGGCGCACACACACACAGGCGCACACACACACAGGCGCACACACACACAGGCGCACACACACACAGGCGCACACACACACACAGGCGCACACACACACACAGGCGCACACACACACAGGCGCACACACACACAGGCGCACACACACACAGGCGCACACACACACAGGCGCACACACACACAGGCGCACACACACACAGGCGCACACACACACACAGGCGCACACACACACACAGGCGCACACACACACACAGGCGCACACACACACACAGGCGCACACACACACACAGGCGCACACACACACACAGGCGCACACACACACACAGGCGCACACACACACACAGGCGCACACACACACACAGGCACACACACACACACAGGCACACACACACACACAGGCACACACACACACACAGGCACACACACACACACAGGCACACACACACACACAGGCACACACACACACACACACAGGCACAGGCACACACACAGGCACAGGCACACACACACACACACACACACACACACAGACAGACACACACACACACACACAGACAGACACACACACACACACAGACAGACACACACACACACAGACAGACACACACACAGCGTAAACTTAATCAAAGATGGAACCACTGAGGTCATGATATATAAAAGATAATGCTTTCGTAACACGTAGCTTACAAGAAATTTAAAATGAATGCATATGTGTGTAAATGAGTAGCACAGACGTCGTCCTTGAACTTCTCCTAACAAACCTTATTGGATAAAGCCTTATTTCGCAAAAAGGTTAAATTATTCAGCATAAAAATACACCATAATTCCGGTACATAAAGGAACCCTGACTGTCAGTTTGTGTGTCTATAAAATACACCTATAGATTGTGTCGCCACACAACAAGCTGCTTACTGATTAGCCAGCGGGCTAAGTGTTTAGCTAGTAACTGTTTAGTTCCTTCCACTTCTCATTAAAACTTACTTGACTACTGGAAAAATCCTAGCTGCCATGGCGTCACACGGTCCACACCTGGATCCAGCTATGTGTACAGTTATATGTATATAGAGCTACGTAAAGGAAACCAGAAGTACGGGATAAATTCGGCCAGAACAGCTAGCAAGCCCATCCAGAAGGGCAGTGATGGCGACACCGGAAACGGAAGTTTAAATAAAGTTTTATGTGACATTTTGAATGGCGGAGATAATATGTTCTTAATAATATGTTCTGTCGCAAATTTTCTTCGTTACACGTTTTAATAATAATAATATAGTAATTGTGATAATAATATGATTATTAATAATAATATAGTAATTATGTATAATTTAATGTACAATTCATTTCTCGGGTCGAATCGGCAGGTAATGTGTGTGTCTTTGTCTGTCTGTGTGTGTGTGTTTGTGTGTCTTTGTGTGTCTTTGTCTGTGTGTCTGTGTGTCTTTGTCTGTGTGTGTGTGTCTGTGTGTCTTTGTGTGTCTTTGTCTGTGTCTGTGTGTCTTTGTCTGTCTGTGTGTGTGTTTGTGTGTCTGTGTGTGTTTCTGTGTCTGTCTGTGTGTGTTTCTGTGTGTGTGTTTCTGTGTCTTTGTCTGTCTGTGTGTGTGTGTGTGTGTGTGTGTGTGTGTGTGTGTGTGTGTGTGTGTGTGTGTGTGTGTGTGTGAAAACTTTTTTCAAACGAATATTTAACCATGGAACACTTGGTCCACTGCTTGTTTAAAGGCACGGTGCACGATCTCTGAAAGCCAATGTTGCCATTTGAAATCACCAAAACAAACATGCCCCTAATGCAAATGGGTGTCACCCCTGTTTTATAGCTCCGCCCCCACATATACATACTTAACCCAGGCAACTGTTATGGCGGAACCTGCTAGAGCAGCTGTTATTTTTATCAATAAATTAACTCAATGAACTTAATACTAAGGTAATACAGGTCAAATGTGTTTTTGTAATGCTGTGTGTTGCACCATGAAAGGTTTAGCTCCGTTTCATGCGGAAGACGACGTTCAACACCTGCTTGCCTTATAGTAAGCCTTTTTTCGCTTTTCATTTTTATCCGCCATGTCAATCTTTCAATCGCTTTTGGCTGATGTCATACGTGCGCACTGAACACTCTCTCCGCCGCATATTGACAAGACACGCCCCTTTCTGCTCATTGGCTACACGTTTGTTTTGTTAGTCGGCCCAACTCAGTTTTCTAAAAGCATTTTTGAAACATCGTGCACCGCACCTTTAATATAATCTGTGTGTGTTTTTAATATATGAAATGGCAGAATTCAGAGAAGTGCAGCAGCGCCCTCTGTCTGTCTGTCTGTCTGTCTCTCTGCAGACATGATATGGGCGTGGTTAACTTCAAGAGCACCGCCCACTTTACTATCAGTTGATAAAAAGATAGTTATGGTGATTGCCTCGTTCTTTCGACCCAGAAAAAGAAAGAAAAGTGCTTCAGAAAAATCCGCAATTAAAACAAAACTAATAAATCATGGTCTGAATAAGTAAGCATTTTAAAATGTATTTTTCCTCATTAGACTACATGCATATTTATTTATTTAAATATATACATTTATTCCACGTGAATGCAGAGTGTTGCAGCCGACATTGATAATATATTTTTAAAGCTCTGGAATAAAACCAACCACCACACTCTCACTTAATCCCTGCTGTATACTGATATAATTTAGTTCAAACTTTAATTTAAATCTGCCCGACCATATGTGCAGCAGGGAGGAACAGTTCTTCCTGAGTATTGTTTGCATGGTATTGCAATAGAAATCCAATAGAATTCATCAAGCTAATTAGTTACTTATTAGCTAATCAAGCTAATAAGCAGTATTAATAAAAGCTATCGTTATTCTATTACTGTATTAAGTATATTTTGCCAACAGCTATTACAAATTATTATTATTATTATTATTGTTGTTGTTGTTGTTGTTGTTGTTTTTATTATCATTACAATTTTTATTTGTATTATTATTATTATTATTATTATTATTATTATTATTATTATTATCAGTATTACTATTATTACTTTTTATTACTATTATTGCTATTGTTAGTATTATTTTTTTATTATTGCTTTTTGTTGATATTATTATTATTAATAATAATAATAATAATAATAATAATAATAATAATAATAATAATAATAATAAGCTTTTATAAGAAGCCAGTTGGACATGTCAGATGTTGAGTTAGTCCCAGCTTCCGCCTTTGAAGCAGAATGCAGGCAGATTACACTTTGACCTGAGGGCAGAAAGTACAGTCAGAGAGTTTATTCTGCTCTGTTACTTGATCACAGCTTCTTCACAATGAAGTGTCCCGTGAAACTCTTTTTATTCGGGAGTCTGTGCGCAGCTTTAATTGCGCTTCAATGGAGCGGCCCCACATTTAGTGAAGGTGAGTTTGGGGTTTTATTGTGTTTAAACCATTTTCTTTGCATTTTACACTTCCTGTAAAACAAGAAGCACAACTCGCTCGATTGTTCCGAAGTGATCATACATGTAGAACCATGCAGTTTAAACTGCCTTAAGAAATACAGGAAGTGTTTGTGTATAAATCACACTTATGAGTAACGAGTGCAAATGATAGAAGTTCATGTGATGTAAGAAGTTATATTGTGACTAGGATATTATGACAGTGCTTCATTACTACTAATATAATACTACGAGACAATATAAATTAAAAACAAACCAAAAAACAAATAGACAAATCTTGAACATATTAAATGTTTACAGATGGGGGGGGGGGGGGGGTTATGCTCAGCTTGTAACTATTAGTTCAGACATGAACTTATTGTATTTTATTGTAGTAAAGTCACATTTGCATGAATCTGAAAACCTGAATGTTTACATTTTTGTTCCCTGCATTCAAACCTCCTACTTTTCCACCTCCCCCTTTCCTCAGAGTCTCTGAAAGGCATGAGGGTGCTGGTGACTGGCGCGAGCACTGGCATCGGAGAGCAGCTGGCATATCATTATGCCCGCATGGGTGCTCAGATTGTCATTACAGCAAGAAGAGAACATGTATTAAAAGAGGTCAGCGGGCAGAACATTTCTCATTTGAGATTAATTTAACACAAACAGTACCCTCAAATGATTGGCACCCTTCGTAAAAATCCACATAACAAACAAATACACATCGATGTCATTGGTTTTAATGTCAGGGAAACCAATTTTCTTTGTTCAAACACAAATATTTGTCTCACTAGAAATTTTTAAGTTAATACTTTCTCAGAATATGTTTGTTCCTAAATTATTGTGATTTAATTATTGAGAAATGTTTAAAATAATTGCAAAGATATTCATTTGCTCTCAGTCTGCAGAAACTTTGTTGTTGCTTTTAACTAATTTCAAAAACAGAGAAAATAGATCATTGTTGACTTTTACAAAACGGGTAATGGATAGGAAAAATACCAAAAAATGTATATAATATAAACTAGTATAGCATATAATAAAACACTAAAGCATAATAAGTGTCACAAAAAAGTGTCACATGGCAGTTTGTACAGTCATAACAGAATAATTCTTGAATATGCAGTATATGTATGTTGCTTATCTGATTGCAGGTTGTAAAGAAGTGTCTGGATCTGGGAGCTCAGAAAGCCCTGTATGTTGCAGCAGACATGGCTGAAATGGCTGATGCAGAATGGGTAGTGACCTTTGCTGAAGAGCAGCTTCACGGGCTGGACTACATAGTACTTAACCATATCGGATCGAGTCAGTATGGGATGTGGGATGGTGATGTGGCTCATGTTCAATGGCTCATGCAGGTAAGTAGTGGAGCTGCAACACAAAAAAGCCAAATACACACTACTCGACTCTCATTGTTTCATGCTACACAAGTTGAATCGCTTGGTGTCAGTTATTTTATGGATGTTGGGGTGTGCAAATTACACGATCTCTCGCAGATGAGGTCTTTCACCTGGGAATATTTCTATTGGTCCTCCAACAACATTAAATCTTATTATAAATGATTAAAAGCAAAACATGCCATCCTTTAAGAAATTAAACTTTGTTTAATCGTTCACATATTTGTGTGGTCTAAAAGGAGTATTACACTCCTTGACATGCAGTTATTTTAAAAATAATGACCCTATCTAAATCTTTCTGTAATTAAACATCTTTGTCAGAGTATTATCATGCTCTTTTGAAAGGTGTGTAAAAGAAGGGCCAAAAGCCCTAAAATAATAATCCCTGTGCTTTGGGGGTTTCCTTCCCCTATCCAAAGACACATTTGTAGGTTTATTGGCATGGCTAAATTGGCTGTGGTGTGTGAATGTGTGTTCAGTTGTGCCCTGCAATGGGTTGGCACCCCATCCAGGGTGTCCCCTGCCTTGTGACCCAAGTCCCCTGGGAAAGACACCAGGGTATCATAAGCAGTACAGAAAATAAATGGACGTTAAGGTACCTTCATGTGTAACTATTGCTTTGATTTATCGCATTTTTTCCTTTATTTGTACCATGTGAAGGTGAATTTCCACAGTTATGTAAAAATGGCTGTGAAAGCTTTACCTGCCTTAGAGAAGACTAAGGGATCGATAATTGTTGTCTCTTCTTTGCAAGGTGAGTAAAGAACTTTTTAAGTCTAAGTCAGAGGTCAAAAGCAGTCTTCTGAATGTTGTTGCATTTTGCAGGTAAAATGTGTTTGCCTTATGCTCTGCCGTACTCCGCTACCAAATTTGCCCTGAATGGCTTCTTCGGGAGTCTCCAGCATGAGCTGTGTATGAAGCAAAGCAACGTATCTGTCACTGTCTGCACCCTGGGCCTCATTGACACGGAGACAGCTATGGAGAAAATCAAGTGAGCACTGGTTAAATACAGACCTTTTATTCTATTTAGAAAAAACTGATCAACTTGGTGCACAGAATAGGAGTAACAGTAATGCTACCAGCACCATGCTTTGCTTTGGGGATGGTTTTCTCAGGGTAATGAGCAGTGTTGGGTTTCTACCAAAAACATAGTGCTTTATGCAAGTCCAAAGCCTTCAATTCAGATCTTTGTTGCCAAACTTTCAGCAGGGTTTCTTATGACTAACCAATCTTCAATAAAGCTTAATTTTATGGAGTATCCATGCTATAGTTGTCCTGTTACCAGCTCTTCCCATTTGAACTGTGGATCTCTTCAGCTCCTTCAGAATTGTTCTTGGCCTCTTGGTTGCTTCTGACTTATGGCCTTCCTACTATTTCACTGGCTTTTGGTGGATAGCCTTCTATAGCGTTCTACTGCCATTATTTCGATATTTTAATAATGGAAGTAATAAAGCTCAACAGGATATGCAAAGCTTGGGAATTTCTTTATAGACTACTATAATTACACACAGTTTCATACAAAAATTATGTCACTTCTGATGGTAACTGCTTGTGACAAACTAATTTACATTTCATAGTGTAGCAACCGAAGTAAATACTACTTTTTAAGATGTTATATATTTTTATTTAAAAATATTTTTGCAAGGTATATTGATTTTTCATCCCCCTTTAAAATTATGAGCTAATTTGTGATGATTTATGAAATACATATAGTATATCCAAATTCAGTCTGATTAATTTCCTGGTTGTAACTCTACAAAATGACACCATAACTTTTGTATTTTAATACAGAGGCTACATCGACATGCCTGCTTACCCTGCCCATGAGGCTGCATATCAGATCATCAAGGCTGGAGCACTTCGTGAGAATGAGGCCTTCTATCCCTGGTACACTTTCTACGCCTCATTTTTCAGAGACTGGTTCCCTTCATATAGAGACCAGGTCATTAGGAAATTGTACAAGTACAAGCCATAATAAGGTGCTGATCACTGGGCACTTAGACATCATAGAGTGTTCATTTTTAAGCTCTGGATAAATATGAAAGAACAGTGATATAGTACAATGTGAAGGGAAAATGATGTTTATTGAGAGAAATATTTCTGAGAAATATTGTGCTTTTATACCAGCTTTTTTATACCAGCTAAAACACCTCGGTATGTGCTTTAATACCAGCTGGTAACTTGCATGCCGCCTCACTCCATCCCACTGTTGATTATTTTCCTACAACAGTCCAGTCATGTTTTCCTAATTAAGTACCACATGAAGGAAATCTTAAATTGACTTTTAAAGTATTTGAGCTCTTTGTATCCACCACTTTTATGAGTTGAAACGGATGTCTTTTCTAATTAAAATTTAGAACTTACTGTACCTATATTGAGTACCTTTGTTCATTTCTCATCACATAACAGTACACATGATTAGTAGTAGGAATTTTTGGGATGTTAAGGGTGTCGTTGGGTCACGTGCTACCCTACGGTTGTATTACTGATTACGTCGAGTTGTGCATGATACCTCTCGCAACTATGAAAAACATGCATTTGGTGGATTGTCTACATGTGTGGACTGCTGTCCCGTTCAGAGTGCATACCTGTCACATGACCAGTGTTCTCAGGATGGCCTCTGGATTTCTTTTATTTTGTAATTTGAGAGAGTTGTGTTTGCCAAATGTTTAGAACTCTTAGTACCCAGACAACAAGGGTAACCAAAGTCAGCATGTATACTTGGTTATGGTACAGTTTATTTCACTGGTAATGGAAATAATTTAAAAATGTGGGATCATTCCCATACTAGATTATCTGATAGATGTGCTCAACATAAGCAATACTTTATGGGTTTTAATGGTGCAGAGGGTAAACGTATTTATGATTTCTTACATAATATACTCGCTGACTTAACCACCGAAGCTCTTTGTATCATGGTTGGTTTTTTCTTCAATTGTCTATTCTTTGGTCTGTCTTAAAATGTATCAAACCTTTACGAAAATTCTGAGGTATGACATATTCAAGCTGTAAATTAGTGTTAATTTCGTCAGACAAGACGAAATATGTTCGTCAACAACCTTTTTTTTCATGACTAAGACGAGACAATGACAAGACTGCGCCACTGTCCAAAAACGCAAACTAAGACTAAATTAACATGCATTATTGTTGAAAAAAAAAAAGACGAGACGGAAATGTTTTGTATAAAATAAAAACTAAGATAAAATCTCTCTTCATTTTCATCAGCTGTTACGCTTTTTAAAATATTCAGAACGAGTTCACGGCTTCGCGCTGTTGCTCAAGTTACAGGTCTCATACGGCTGTGGCTGCAACACGAAACTGCTGAACAATTGTATTGCTTCCGCTAAAGAAAATAGTGCGCCCCGTCTCTACGGTTAGAATCCTGTGTGTCCATGGCAACTGTCTGTTTTTCATGGCAACAGTGTGTTATAGTTAGCAGCGGACTGTTATCAAGAAATAAAATAGTGTGTGCGTAGAAAGAATTCGTCCACACGCCGCTCAATTACGGTCTTTGCATTACGATTAAAAGCAGTATCAGTAAAGTAAAAAATGTGCAGTCAAGTTCGAGTGTATGCACTGTTTAAACGAGTGTTCTCAACTTCTCACTGATACTTTTGTGATTCGCTGAGTTTTGAAAAGTTTTATAGACTTGATATTGTTTCTTATTCAAAAGTGGTGACAGAAAAAACTCAGCACCCCCAAACTGAAACCTCTTCCCACACCCCTGTCACAGTCACATCATAATCAAAATTAATAATTAGGCTTAAAAGCAAATGTATATGTAAGGGAATCAAGTTTAACATTTACTTGTAATATTGCTCCAAATATCAATAATGAGTTGGTAATTTACATATATATATATATACACACACCTACAGTTTTGATCTTAGGCTTTTCATTAATCAGCATTAATGTGTTATTTAAAAAAAAAGACTACAATTTTTTGACTAAAACTAGACTAAAATTTAAAGACTTTTAGTCGACTAAAACTTGACTAAGATACCTTGAGTTTTCTTTTGACTAAATCTAGACTAAAATGACGAGACTTTTAGTCGACTAAAACTTGACTAACAAAAGAAGATATGTGAATGACTAAATATGACTAAAACTAAGGACATTTGGCACAAGACTAAGACTAAATTAAAAATAGGTGACGAAATTAACACTACTGTAAATGTAACATTTGTGTGTTATTTAACAAATGCAATGCCTTTGAATAAACAAACTGAATCACGGTTCTGAGGTGTGCTGATTAAGATACCATACAGAAATTATCACGCCAGTTATTCTTATCACATTACTGATTAGATATAGTAGCAGAAGGACAAAAGTTTTTTTTGACTTTCACCTTAAATAGGAAGAGCTCTGACCTATGTACCAATCAGTCTTTTCTGAATGTCAATTAAATCAATGTGATGTCTTTAGCCACTAGCATTATTAGCATAGTTAATTCTCTTTTGTTTGGAAACGTATCTTAAATCATGATATTGTGGCTCCTAGAAACTGTAAAAACTGTATTTATAATCTCCTATGCTTGTGAAGTACACAGGTCAGTCTGAGGTAAATTCAGGCTGATTTGCTAATTTTAGCATTTAGTTAGTAGAGTCAGTTAAAAGCTAGTTAGCATCAGGACAGCAGGAAAACATCTGATGTATAGTCGATTTCCGCTTATTGAGATTGAATGTTTATGAGTTTCATCAGGAATTAAACTGGGATTTTTTTTCTTTAGTGATACATTTACTATATTCAACTGAAATAATATTTGTTTGTTTTGTCAGACGCTAGCCTATTTTTTGACCATGAATCACCTACTTGATTGCAATGATTAACTATATCCACTAGGAGGCAGTAGTTTATAATAATAGTGACATGGTCTATGGTCTCAAGCATCCGCCCACCTTTTAGGCCAGAATGCAGAATGTAGAGCAATTATAATCTTCTGCTATCAGACTGTGTGTACATTATTTATGAATATATACATGTATTCATTCTGATATGATAAAAAAAAATTGAAAGAAACCTGAAAACATCTGGGTTTGCAAAGAAAGAAAACAAAAGAATCTGCATGTCATGGACATATATTCATGCCCAAAAAACTTTTTCACAAACTTTCTCTTGTTCATTCACACTTACACATGTATGGTGGGGCCTCATGGGGTACGACTGCAGGCCTCATTGCAGCAGCAAGCAGCCTATAACACCTGCAACAGATTAGTGCTTCTAATATTGGGCAAGATGTCCCTGTCTCAAAAATCACCACTAGCATAACATACATATCTATCTATCTATCTATCTATCTATCTATCTATCTATCTATCTATCTATCTATCTATCTATCTATCTATCTATCTGTCTGTCTGTCTGTCTGTCTGTCTGTCTGTCTGTCTGTCTGTCTGTCTGTCTGCCTGACCGCCCGCCCACCCGCTACAGCTTTGCCAAAGCACTGAAATCATATTTTTACACATACAGTATTTGTCTCTTTGCTAAAGTATCTGCTTCTCCTTGTGTATCTATAGCTGCTTTTTTGTCTGTCTGTCAGTATGAGCTGATTGACTCCTCTTAGGCTAAAACACTGTAAGATTGTGCTTCTGAGTACAACCTTTTCACTTTAGCATTATTTACTACACCACTGCAATTACTCTGCAGTTCAGTTATTCTATATCTGCTCTTTAGGTTAGCCTGGTCACTGCAGGTTTGTGTACTTCTAAAGAAGCAGCTGGTAAAACACTTCTGATGTTGAACCCTATGAATCTCCTGTGAGAGCGTGAGGAAGAGTGGAGCTGCTGGAGAGGCAATGCTACGGCTCATACATCACTGTCTGTGCTGTAAACGCATGTCACTGTGGGCCCTGCTCATGCGTCTTTTCCCATGTGACCCTGAACACTGTAATCTAAATGCAGTGAAGTCAATGTGTGATCTTTGTCTTGATTTTTTGAGGTGTAAGATTTAGCTTTAGAGATGAAGAAAGAAAAAAAAATGTGTAAAGGGTTTAACTTAACATTAGAGTGCAAATTAGGGTAAGTGTCCAAGTGTAAAATAGCTTTCAAGTTCCTTGATTTGTTTCAAATATCACTAAACCTAAAAGTACTTAATTCATCATTTGAGTCAGTTACAGACATAAGATTTTAGCACATATAACATCACAGCAATTTGTCAACAATTGCAAATAATACTGGTAAAAATGACAATTACGTGAACTTGTTAATGTCCACATAATCAGTTACTTTGAGTCACTAATGATATAACAGCTATAAACAGTCGTTCCCTTACTTACCTTTCTTTATTCATCCTTATCAACAAGTCCGTATGTACTTTGTTACTATAGAAACAATAACATTAAAACGAGCACATTAGCATTCAACCTACCTATCAGATTCAACACTTGAACAGGACTGCTGTGTTAATGATACAGAACTATATAATATATAAAGATATATAAATCATATCTGGTTTAACATTGTGGTTGTTTCTTTCTGATGATGAATGAGGTGGAAGGAGACGAACTGTATAGCAAATACAAATACTGCTGTAGTCAGTAACACTAAGCCTACACTATGCACCTGTATGGTCAGTTCACCTGTGAGAGTGCTGCAGACATCTTGGATAATGCTATCTCACTTTTATTTCTCATTACGGGATTATTCATTCATTCATTTTCTACCGTTTTATCCGAACTTCTCGGGTCACGGGGAGCCTGTGCCTATCTCAGGCGTCATCGGGCATCGAGGCAGGATACACCCTGGACGGAGTGCCAACCCATCACAGGGCACACACACACTCTCATTCACTCACACAGGGAAAACATGCAAACTCCGCACACACAAGGCGGAGGCGGGAATCGAACCCCGACCCTGGCGGTGTGAGGTGAATGTGCTAACCACTAAGCCAATTTGTAGACATTCTAGAAATAAATGCTGAAAATAAACTAAATTATACACTAGTGGAATAAATACATTTCAAACTATTTGTTTAAAACAATTTAACAAGAAGAAATATTGCACTGAAAAAATATCTTAAAAATGATAAAGTTAAAACATCTTGAACATCTGAAGATATTGTACTGTATTAACTATTACCTGTTTAAAGGACTGCAAGAATCCTAATTCAAGAATATTAAACATATTTTACTATGTAGAAACTTGACTTTTTTTGTTTGTTTGTGGCAAATTATTTTGCTAATTTTAGGAATTGATCCAAAAAAATAGTAATAGAATATACTTGGTTTAGATAGATAGATAGATAGATAGATAGATAGATAGATAGATAGATAGATAGATAGATAGATAGATAGATAGATAGATAGATAGATAGATAGATAGATAGATAGATAGATAGATATTATTTTCTATGTAGATAATAAACTGAAAATATATCTAAAACCTTTTCATGCTCATTAGAGAAATTGGGCCATTCATATGGTTCACTCTTGAGAAAATCATTATAAATCATTGTTCTGCATCTAAAGTAATTTTGAATAGAGGCCCACAATGTGAGCTGTATTCAGGTCTCAGCAGGAACATGGTTCACATCAGCATTGAGAGAGAGGGCAAGGAGATGTAGGGGAGTGAGTTAGGAGGCTCTTCTCCTCCCCCTTTTCTCTCTCTCTCTTCCCCCCCATGATGCTATTCAGAAAGTGCACAATGGTTGACACCTGTGTCCTGTCAGAGCGAACACTGTTATTGTTTATGTGCTCAGCAGAGGGGAGGAAGAGGGCCAGAGGTGCTGTGAAGCAGGCCAAAGCCATGCTCCCCCATCTCTTTCTCTTTTTTCTATTTTCCTCTTTCTCTCACAGACCCCCCCAACACACACACTTTCTTGTTAAGTTTCATCGCCTGTGTCCAAATTAAATCACGGGTGCATCTTGTATTAAACCATCCTTCTGCTTTTCTGTCATCTCCACAGTTTGAACTTATTTGCTGAAACACAAAAGCAATCCAGGTCTGTGAAGGCCACAAATAATTTTGCTAGAATGGTACAGTGTTATTATATTGTAATGATTCATATAAATCTGAATTTGTGACATATCAAAATGCTTCATGTCATGTGCAAAAAATATACAGTAGAATAAAAATGAAAGAAAATTCCTTAATAAATAAATAGTTCATAATTGTGATGGAGTTGTGCTGAGAAAGCATATGAAGAAAAAAAAGTAAATGATTGAATACTTCCAGACCATGGCATGATTAGATTTAACTGACAGTTTTCTTAAGTGAAAAAAAGAGGAAAAGTCAAGAAGGATTAAACGATAGGGTTGACTGTGTCGACTAAATAGCATCACATCATACATGCCTAAGATGATTATTTTGCTATTTGAGATGTTTTTTTATGTCTCTTACAATAACTTAGAAGGCACTTTTTTAGATTCATCCCTTCTCCTTGCCTCTCGCTATTCTAAGTAGGATCAGTGTAAATGTGTTGCCAAGTGGGGGATGGATGAATTCTTCTTTCTCTCTCTTTTTTCCTCCTCTCTCTCCTCCATAGAACAGTGAAAGACCAATTAACAAAGGATAAGAAGTGAACCGTAAATAGACTCAACAAGGCCCAACAAGAACAAGAGCTCTCTCTCTTTCTCTCTCTCTCTCTCTCTCTCTCTCTCTCTCTCTCTCTCTCTCTCTCTCTCTCTCTCTCTCCCACACACACACTTTCTCTCTCCTCTCCACCTTGCACAAAGAGAAAGCTCTGAGCTTACAAAGTGCCAATTAACACTAGATGTTTGCCCCTCGCACCTCCCTCCCTGAGCCGCTGACAGCTATAGCGTTTGGGTTAATACCAAAAGCCCGCAAAGAATTATAAATCTCCTCCTTCAGCCCCATCTCTCCCTCCCTCCCTCCTTCCCTTCCTCATTCATTCCCTCTCCTCCACAATCCCTTTATTTTGTTTCCAATGGGGTGGTTTTACAGTTCAGTGCACGTTCAAAGAGAGTGATATAAAATGACTTTACAAAGAATTTTCATTTGGAGAGAAGCAGAGGCTTGCACCGGTTAAGGTGGGGCAGTGGCATGAAGGAAGACAGATAAACCTTGGTGCAGATGAAAAACTGATGCTTCTCTTAGTTAAACACCATCTCATTTGTGTGTTGGGTTTTTGTCTTTGCTTTTATATGATCAAAATTATAGTAATTTTACTGAAAGCTTTCAGCTCCTTCCACTGGACACAGTCACCAGCTTGTTTATAAATAGATATATCTACATTCATGAATACCTACACACCTATTTGGGGATACAGGAATTTTCATAATGTTGATCCTATGATCAACATCATCAATGTTAATTGAAGACCCTATTCACCTGCAGTGTCTGGCCATTTTTTTTATAACACCTAATTGTACCTGTTCTTCAAATGCAGCCTTCTTAACCGTTTTCTTGATCTATACTTTCCTCCAGCACATACATACAAACTTTGAAACCCATGAACCCAAACCCTAAAGTGCGTTGTCTCCCGAAGGGGCTCTGCTGAATTTGGGACTCTGGTCTGAATCGTTCATCAAAGGGCCGGCAGTGACATGCTTGTTTTGCTCCCCAGTGAGCACCTATAAATCAGTCTGCTGAATAAAAGAGAGAAGGCAACGGACGGTGAAAGAGGTTAATGCTCGAAGAGACACACACCTCCTCATCCCACACACTTGCTTCAATCTGAAGGATCTTGACAAGTCAAGAGCTGCTCCGGGATCACTCATATCCATAAAAAAACAATATGTCTGAGATTTAACAGTTTTTCACTCTTGCATATTGGTAAGGCTACAGAGACGCTACCTATGACTAAAGATGGATCCCAAGGCATTCCATTCAATTTACACTGACTAAAGTCACACATCTGGATCTGAAATGAGTTTTTAGAAGATAAAAAAGAGACGCACAGCAGTTTATTGAATGCCAGACGTTGTGGTTTGCTTCTGTAGACTGGAACTTCCTCTCTTTGTTTTTGAGGATGAAGCAGCAAAACCAGATGAGAAATGCTTTTCTGTCTGGAGTCTGAGGTGTCTTTGGTAGTTTTAGCCCTGAGAGAGAGAGAGAGAGAGAGAGAGAGAGAGAGAGAGAGAGAGAGAGAGAGAGAGAGAGAGAGAGAGAGAGAGAGAGAGAGAGAGAGAGAGAGAGAAAGAGAGAGAGAGAGATAGATATATAGATAGAGAGATAGAGAGAGAGAGAGAGAGAGAGAGAGAGAGAGAGAGAGAGAGAGAGAGAGAGAGAGGCTGATCAGAGACATACTGCCTGTAATTCATGAAGTTTGTATAGTACAGAAGTTCAGGGGTGAACCATGAGTCAGTTGGAGGACAGCTCAAGCTGTAGAGGGTCATCTTACTTCTTCGTCTTTGTAATACTTTTAATATAATAATAATATAATTAATCTAATACTTTTAAATTTTTTTTTAATTAAGACAACATGTATACTGTATATAACCTATGATTTTTGTAACATTTAATCCTTTTATCTTTTAAAAAAATCAAACATTATTATACATATTTCAAAAAGAATGATTTTTCAATTTAATCTACGAAAAATTGAATTTTTCTGAATATTTCACTTCTCACTGCATTTTACTCTAAACGAGTAACAGGTTTAAACAGAAAAAGAGTCATCCATGTTAATGATAAGGACATTATGGACACAATATTAATTAACATTTTAAAATTGACTTAACATCTATGTTTAAAAAAAATTCAATGTACATATAAACTGTCTTCATCAGATATCACAATATCAAATGTGTTCAGGACGTGCTATTCTTGGCAATGGGAAATATCTGTTGTAATTTCGGGGTGCTACGAATAACTGAACTTCATACCAACTGTTATTGATTATTTTCCTATAACAGCAAGCCCCATCATGTTTTTCTCCTTATATATCTCCTGTATGTGCTATTTCTACAAGCCTCCTACACAGATAAGAACAGATACAAGTTTTTTTTTGCAACAACCCAATAATCATCACAACCATCAATAATCACCACTGCTATGCTGATGATACACAACTTATCTTCTCTTTCCCACCCTCAGATGCCACAGCTTCTGACCGGATCTCAGCATGTCTGGCAGAAATTTCATCATGGATGACTGCTCATCAGTTAAAGTTCAATCCTAGCAAAACTGAACTGCTGTTCATCCCAGGTGATTCATCCCCAGGTCATGATCTTGCTATATCCTTGCACAACGATCTGATCTCCCCTTCAGCCACAGCTCGCAACCTTGGGGTAACCATGGACAATCAACTGTCCTTTTCCTCTCATGTTGCAAATGTGACTCGCTTATGTCGGTTTCTTCTCTACGACATTAGAAGGATTCGGCCATTTTTGTCCACACAGACTGCCCAGGTACTTGTTCAGTCTCTTGTCATTTCTAGACTGGATTACTGCAATGCGCTGCTGGCAGGTCTACCTATGAACGCAATCCGTCCTCTGCAAATGATCCAAAATGCAGCTGCCCGGCTTGTTTTCAACCTGCCAAAGTTCTCGCATACCACCCCGCTGCTGCGATCCCTCCACTGGCTTCCGGTAGCTGCACGCATCCGGTTCAAAACACTGATGCTGGCCTACAAAGCCAAAAATGGACCAGCTCCCTCTTACCTCAAAGCCCTCATCATTCCCCGCACTGCACCCCGCACCCTCCGATCTACCAGCACTGCTCGACTGGTTCCACCATCTCTCAGGGTAAGAGGCAAGTATACTACAAGACTCTTCTCTGTACTGGCACCAAGGTGGTGGAATGAACTTCCCCTAGAGGTCCGGACAGCCGAGTCACTGGCTATTTTCAAGCGGCGGTTGAAGACCTACTTATTCAGGAAACACTTCAACTAGCACTTCTTTCCTTATCCTTTGCATTTAAAAAAAAAAAAAACAAAAAAAAACCTGACACTTTTTTTCATTGTAACTTTGAACAAATGTTTTAAACTCATGGTATCTTAAGTATGTAACCTAGTGAACCAGCATTAATGTATTCAGTGTTAGAGATTTAAGCACTTATGTACGTCGCTCTGGATAAGGGCGTCTGCCAAATGCTGTAAATGTAAATGTAAATGTAAATGTAATCATCACTACAACCATCTAGTAATTACTACCACTGTATATTACTCATCACTACAGCCATAATAATTAATAGTCACATAATAGTCACTACCACCATATACTAATCACTATAACAGCCCAATAATAACTACAACAATCTAATAATCACCATGACAACCTAGTAATCACTACAGTCATCTAATAGTCACTACCACCATATACTAATCACTATAAGAACCCAATAATCACTACAATGATGTAATAATCACTACAACCATATAATAATCACTACAACAACCCAATGATCGCTACAACAAGCTAATAATCATTTCCAAAACATAATCAAAACACAACCCAATAATCAGTTCAACCATCTAATAATTACTACAACAACCCAATAATCACTACCACCATATACTTTTTACTACAACAACCTAATAATCACTACTACAAAATACTAATCACTACAAGAACCCAATGATCACTACAACAACCCAACCATCTCAATCATCTGCACACTAAGGAACTATAGGAACTGCTATATAAGGTGATATGACACTTGTATACATTTGTAACACTGTATTTATCAGTCTAAAATCCAATGGTTTTTGGATTCCTGTATATGTGATGGTGGTAAAATTGCCCCGTATGGGAAGAGCAGAGGCTGGGATTGAATGTCACCACACACGGTCTCAGTGGAAGTGATTGCATCTCCGATTCTCCATCTGGGAGTGATTACTTTGAAAGACGAGTCTCAAAGCAGCTGAAGATGACAGAGTGAAAAGCAATTGCAGGGAATTTGCCAATCCACTATCTTTATTCACATCAGGTTTTCATGGCCCTTGACCTTCTGTGTTCATGCATTTATTCATGCATCTTCCCAAACACAGCAGTGTTTTCCATATTCCGTATCACCACTGATCAAAAAAGTAAAAACTTATGGCATGTATTACTCAGTAAGTGTATTAATAACATATTCCTGCTGGAAGTATTTAATAAAAAAGCAGTAACCCTTAATGTAAAATCACATCCAATTTACATGTGATTATGTGAATAATTAACACATAAACACATGCTCAAATTAACACATAAACACATCACAGCGTATGAACAATATGTAAACAAGTGAAAAATAATTATTCATGTGAGAAATTAATCCTTATGCGCTAAATGCTTCATGGTTTCTCATTAATTTGACAACTGTATTTTTGTAACTTCAGGATAAAGGAAAAAAAGAGACTGTTTAGCTTTAAAATAGAAAAAAATAATAGGAGCGCAATAAAACAATAAAACACAATAATAATAGGAACTTGTAAATCTTGTAGTCTTGTAGATCTTCATATAGTGTGATTAATAAATTACCTTTATTGTTTGTTCAGTTAATTTCATTTGTTTTCTGATTGTGGAATAAAATAAGTGGAATAAAATGCTTCAGGACATGCTGCTATTCAGGTGATAACAGTTACTCATCACACCACCCTGTCATTGATGTTACTGTTTGTTCATAGAATAGCACACCTATCATGTTTCACCATAATCCACCTGGAAAAACCTGGCATACTGCTGCTAGTTTACTGTAATTGGTAGGGCCTTGCACCCCTTTCTGGCACAAATGGACCAGGCCTAGCTGTCCCCACACCTTCCCCCACCACACTCCCCCAGCCTTGTCCTGCTCCTCTCTCTGTCCCCATCACAGCTTGCAGTGACCCATCCTGCACCTCACGGAGCCCACAACAGACACTGAGTGTGTGAAGAAGGTCAACAGTTCAGGCTGCAGCTCTCTCCCTTCTCCCGCTCGGCACAGTGAGGAGCGTTCGGCCTGATCTACAGTGCATAGCTGGCACCGGCAGTAAGAGGAGGGAGCAGTGAGACACACAGAGGAAGAGGGAATGTTAAAGATGTGCTTGGTTAAACAATCGATGATTAGGCACAGTTAATGGCTAGGGCCTTGTTTGTTTTTTTGCCTCCTCTTCTCTCATTTGCTGCTTCTTTCGTCTGTCCTGTGGTATGAATAAGTCTACAAACCAGTTGCCTTTTGTTGTGCTTTTGTGTGAAAAGTGGCAGTTTTGTGTGATTTTTTAAAAAAAATGTTACTTGGTGTTTAATTGCTGCCATATGATGACCCCTCACCTCCCCACCCCAAAAAAGAGGCCTCAGTCAATTCCAAAGGCTTTAGTACATTGCAGTGATTTGCCTTCCATAGACACTCAACAGAGCGCAACTCTTGCAGCGTGTGTCTTTGTGTTTCACAGTCTCAAACTTAACCAAAAGTGCCACGTATTAAATATGTGCCATAACAGTTCTGAGGATATGAATAGAACTTGCTGAAAGCATGTGTATACGTGTGTGCTGCAAATTCAGAGCTAACGGCTCAGCAATTATGAAAACATAAGAGTGAGAAAGCCCAGCAGTGGAGCAGATGTGAAAGCTGGAGCACAGCCAAACTGAGGCCCTCTGTAGTCCACGTCCCTCATCTCAGGAGAGCACAAAGGAAAGGTCTAGGAGACAATAATAGCAGATGAGAAGATCAGTGATAGGAAGAAAGAGAACAACTTTCATCTGCTTGCATACTTCCCACTTCATAATCTCACACTGTACATAGATGTAAGTGTTTTCCTTAGCCTCCATTTTGAACAGATGGACAGAGTCAGATGGATGGACAGCTGGTTGGATTCGTGGATGGATGTATGGATGGATAGAAGGATGGCGGTCAGAACTGGACCATTGCCATCAACAGACACTGGATTCTGTATGTCTGTTTGGCTGAGGCAGATTGCTGCAGATGGTCAGCAGACTGCATTCCTCACAGAATCGTCCAACTGAGTTCAAACAGCAAGAGAAGGCCAAAATCCCAGAGCAATGGCTTTCCTGAGTCAAGTGGAACTCAGCCTGTCTTCCACATTCAGCACTCCTTTGGCTGCACCACACAAAGTGTGACTGTGTGTTTGCTGGACTGTAGAACAGGTCACTGGCCATTGGAATGTACCTCCAGCTCTGTTTTCCAAAGTGCATTTGTATTTGTGTGGCAGTGAGGCAATGGCCCGTCGCCTGGAAACCTGCTGTTTAGGGTCTGATTATTTAAGTTTGAAGACTGATTAAAACTTAGTCATATGAACATAAGCAGTGCAATAAAGCATCGTGTCAGTAAAATCACGCTAGCCACAGAGTTGTGCATTCTAGCTTGCCCAGGATTATAAATAAGCTTACTTAAATAAGCTCAGTACAGTAACAGGATGTTATTGGCAGTTTACAGAAATGTCACTTCATGTTTTGGGCAGTTAGTTTATCTTTGAGTGAAAACATTGACTGACAATATTACAAGTCATAATTTTAGACGAAAGGAATATTTTGAGTAGCAAAATATATAAATTAGGCAATGTTGCATCAGGCCTAAAGAGAATATTAGTTCAGGGATTAGAAAATGTTATGCAGGTTGAAAATTAATGGATATATTTTCTGGGTAGAATTGTGTGCATAAATAAAAAGAATGGATATTTTTTTCTCTTTCACTGCAATTTCTAGAAATTATTCTTTTTATTAACCTAAATGTTTCTGAATAGGCCAAAATTCCTGTAAAGAATTAATCAATTTCCTCTTTGCCAATTAATATTAGCTAGCCTCTATAAGCTAAGTAAGCTTTTATATGGGTGTTAGTATAAAAATCTCTTTGTAGAAAGTATTTGTTTCTATTCTGCAAGCAACAAATCAGGCTGCAAAGTAGAAAAACACTAAAAACATTAAAAATAATAAAAATAAACAACACTTAATGCAGTGTGTTCTGTTTGGTTTTAATGTATTTTGTTGGTTTTAGTGTTAACCATGCTTAGTTATGTTCCCCCATATACTTCCCAAATGCCTGTAACATGTATTTCAATATTTTTAATCTTAGTATGATCTGATCTGAAACTATCAAACATGAATATGAGTCATTGTCTTTCTGAAACAGTATTTGAATGATAGAAAGCTGCTTAAACAAACAGAAAAAATGCTCAGAGAGATTTTTGTTCATGATCAAGATATTGCAGTTCCCATTAAAGCAATGTTGTTCAGATAGTGTATTTGAAGGAGAAGCCTTGAAGCAGCATCTGCATTCCTCCGATGTACCAGATGTGCCTTTGGCTCTGTGGCCAAGTCTTTTAGCAGCGGCGGAACAAGACTTCTGCCTCCCAAGGGGAGAAGCACATAATAGCAGAACTGTTTCAGGCAACAGGTAACCTCCCCCCTTCACACACACACACACACACACACACACACACACACACACACACACACACACACACACACACACACACACACACACACACACACACACACACACACACACACACACACACTACAGTGCTTATAGGAAAGCTGGAGGATCCTCAAGCTCCAACAACACAGAACCATAAAGACAAAAATAAATTCAATAGGTTTTAATTACAGTAGTAATACTAACCTTTATTTAACCAGGATTACAACTTTTAGATTAAATCTCTTTTACAAGAGAAACAACAATTAAAGGCACAACAACAATTAACATGAAAATAAAAATACATAGTAATATCACAGAAACAAGAGCCAACATGGCTACACAGAACATTATTTACATGTGCCATAAATTGAAAGTGTAAGTTATTCCTTTTGATGAGGAATTAAAGTACTGCTAGACCAACACAGGGAATAAGGAGTTGAATAATGACCTCTGAACTAAGATTGTATTGTTCATTTTGCATAGAAATAATGAATGACAAGTAGGTAGGTAACAAGCCACCTATTAATTTACAAATGAAACAGTACCACTGTTAAAGTTGTCTTCCACATTTCCTTAACCTAGAAAGAACAGCGATGAGTCACGACCAGTAACAAAGCATAAGGTGCTGTAAAAAAGGGTGTCCCATTTTTTTTAATAGATTTTGCACTAGTGTGGATATAATATATATTAGCTATGATGAAATCTGGTTAAAATGTTGCAGACACATAATACCTTCTGGCATTAAGAGAAAAAGAAGATTTTTTTTATTTAGGAATTGAAAAAAGGATATGAGAAACTTGCAGTTTTGTTTTTGTTTTTTGTTTTTTTGTTTTTTTGTTTTTGGTTGAGAGAGGTGTACATTGGGACCCAGATCCTGTAGGATACAACAAAAAATAGTCAGAAATGGGAGATTTTTTACTTCCAAGCTTAATTTCAAGCTTTTTTCCAAGCTTGCAGGAAAATAGACCACATTCCTTCATTCATATATTCATTCATTCATTCTTATGAAAATGGTGGTTTAAATAAGGTTAATAGATTTTAAAAATGTGGAGAAATACAATTCTAAATTTGTTATATTTGCACAAGCAGGATTTAAAAAACTTTGTGTAATGTGACAGAATTCTGGCTGAGATTGAACCAGAATTGTTAAGGTAAGATCAGTATGTAATAAATACTAATAATTTAAGGAAACCTTTTGGTTAGTTTATGCCTACTTTTTATTTTTATATACAGATAGGGATGGATACTTGAAGCACTAAATGGATACAGATGCAGGAGCACATATTGCACTGTGTTACACCACTTCTATGTTCACTTTCTGGCCAAGGTAAAAACAGTTGTTTTTAACTATCCCTTCAAAATACAAGCAGACACACAGAACTCAGTGGACATTTTTCTTATAATTCAGCCAGCTGGGATTGCAAGGATTGGAATGTTGGAATACCATCCTCTCTCTGATCAAGTGGAGATCTTAAGCTAGTCAAGCTGAACTGTAAGGATTATTGGCTTTTTACAAGGTGGCCTCTCATGCTATCCAAAAGACTGTGGTCACTTCCCATGTCTACCTTTTCCAAAAAGTATTGTTACAGGCCCGGAACGGATTAGCTTTATTAGAAAAATTCCTATTAACATTTCAAAGTTGTTCGCCCTGAAAGGCCAACAGGGACAGGGATAAAACACGCCGGAAAAAATTCAGCCGTAGCTGAAAAACTTAGCCATAGCTCAAGCGATTGGAAACAATGACTAGTGTTGAAAAGTCTGATAGAAATTATGATAAATTTGTCTGCTAAACCTTTATGTTGTTGGAAAGTATTGGTTGCTTTCAAGCCTGCCAGCCAGCCTGCCTGGTTTAGTGATTCCCCATGTGTTCTCTGCTCTTTAACGCTTTCAAGACATTACCTAGGGTGAATTATTCCTTTTTTTAAATAGGTCGCTCAGACCAGGAGAAGCCCCAAGACAAACAGTGAAACAGGAACAAAGGAGGTGAGAGGAAGCTTGATCCATGCTGACAGACTCTGAGTCATCTTTCAACTGTCCATGTGGGTGCCCCAAGACCCTTTACAAAGGCAAGTTAGAGCTCACTGAAAGATGTTTAACACCACTGCAATACGACACAGTTCTCAGATTTAACACCACAGAGCTTCAGGTTTCAGAATATGGGGGTAATGCAATAGCACTATCTGTATCTGTTTAGCAGTCTAAATATTCATATCTGTATTTGGATTTACTCCTGTTTGTGCATTTTTATACAGAATTGTGCCCTCTGTGTGTGTGTGTGTGTGTGTGTGTGTGTGTGTGTGTGTGTGTGTGTGTGTGTGTGTGTGTGTGTGTGTGTGTGTGTGTGTGTGTGTGTGGTGTGTGTGTGTGTGTGTGTGTGTGTGTGTGTGTGTGTGTGTTCTCTGTGTATGTGTGTGTGTGTTTGTGTGTGTTCTCTGTGTGTGTGTGTGTGTGTGTGTGTGTGTGTTCTGTGTGTGTGTTTGTGTGTATGTGTGTGTCTGTGTATTTGTGTGTGTTTGTGTGTGTGTGTGTGTATGTTCTGTGTGTGTGTGTGTGTGTGTGTGTGTGTGTGTGTGTGTGTGTGTGTGTGTGTGTGTGTGTGTGTGTGTGTGTGTGTGTTTGGTAACTACTTTGCTATTTTTTCCTCTATTTTAAGAAAACATTCAAAATTCAGTGAATATTTTTGGAAGTTGTTTTGTATCTGTTTTAAAGTCATGGGCTGTAATTCAGAGAAGCATCTGCATGCCATTGAGAGGCCAGTGTACACACTTTGTTTTTCTTTCCCTCTTTTTTTTCTTTTTTTGTTTTGGTTTCCTTCAACAAACCTCCAGGTCTTTGGTCAGAGTTTTTGCTTTGACAGGTGAAGATCAACTGGAGCCATCACTATTGACCACCATGTAAGACTGAAAGGAAGAGGTCGGAAGGGGGTCACCAGCAGCTCTGTCATTCTATACCTATTCAATAATACAGCCCAACCCCCCACAAGGTCAGAGGTCATGCACAACATACCTTCCTCTCCGGAAAGTTCTCCAAACAGCAGCTAAGGATCACCAAATTGAGTCGCATTCACAAAACAGTGAATGAAAACAAAGGCTTAAAAATGCTGCAAAGGAAAACATAACACAACACTGTTCTCTTTCCCAAGTCTATAAGTTTTTTTTTCACTTCTACATGATAGAATTCGTATTTTTTGATTAATGGTGCCAAATGAATGCAAGTCTCCTTTAAAAGGATGTAATAAGGTGAGCATTGAGACACGTTCATTAGCAGTGATAATAATGCCAATTGTGTCTGTCACTGTTGAAAAATTTCTTTGGAGACAGTAAAATAGACTTAACGAGGGTGTGTGAAGTGCTTTCAACTGCAATTAACGCTTAATGCTTCGCACATCAGTGAAAACAATGTTTTCTTCAGCTGCCTCATCTTAGGGCCTCCTCACTGACCAGAAATTACTGCAGCCTCGGAGAAAGAGTGTTTTCTGTCAAAATGTCTATAAAGTATCTAATTATTTCATTCCTGTTATTAATTCAGACATGATCTCAAAATTCTGTAGCAATCAATTCACTGATTAGGTTTTTGGGAAATATGTTCAACTTGTTCTGTGCCACATTATTATCAACATTGGATCTATTTCTTTTCTCAACATTGGATCTTATCATGCCATTTGATCAAGCTTAATAGGATACTGAATACAACAAATACTGTCTTTCATTCTAGGAATATAACCGGTGTGCACCAGGACTGGAAATCACATCAGACACAACAAAAAAGCTGTGTGAGAGGAAAGTGTGAATGAGCAGACAGATATGAAGCCTGTGTGACTAATGTTCATTAGCATGAATGTGTGTTAACTGTGTGATGCATTTACAACATTCTTTAATTCATAAATCCATAGTTTAAATCTGATTTTCAGAAATGAAATTATAAAATAAACTAAACCATAAATAAACTATCATCAAGTACAGGCGAATATAATAACCGTCTTAGTCAGATTAGTCGAGATAAATTATGAACTCGAGTGACGTCTGATTCTGTCAGGTTCAGAAATCACAGACTAGACTGACAGTGCTGGCATTATTTATTTATTTATTTATTTATTTATTTATTTATTTATTTATTTAATAAGTTTACCATCGTAACTGGGACCATTGTGCTAGACAGATAGAAAGGATGGAAGAAAAAAAAGAAAGAAAGAAAGAAAGAAAGAAAGAAAGAAAGAAAGAAAGAAAGAAAGAAAGAAAGAAAGAAAGAAAGAAAGAAAGAAAGAAAGAAAGAAAAAATTAGGTCCTTCCCACTCTGGGTTTATGCAGATAAATCAGAACAATACACATGATAGTAGAGTTGCATTAAACTCATATTTCCAGCACTTTTTGAAAAAATGTTTGAGAATTTCTCTTGGGAGACAGGCAAAAATAATTGGTCACAGATTTTTCTGTCTTTCAAGACACAAAGAGATCTCCTATTCAACCTCATGCAGCTGTCCCATTCATGAGCACACAGCGGTGCACACACACAAAAAACACACACACACAGTTGTCCAACAGAGGCCGTGGGTGCTTTCCCACCCCTGGACCTGACCCTCAAACCTTTCTTCTACCAACTCTAGGATCCCTCAGTCGCACTACGCTGCCCTGGGCCGTTATTAGTACAGCCTTTGATATTAGCAAAGTCATCAATTAGAGGTCCTGGGTCACTCAGAGAAATGCACCTGTTGGAGGACTTTACTTTTGGATGGTTCGTACTGATGAGGGTCATGCTGGCTTGATTATATTTTGGGGGATGAATGGCCTTCCTGAAAAGAGTTCATGGGTCATTTGGGAATAGTTAAAGTTGATCCAAGTTTTTTAACCTGAGAAGACACAAAGGTTATTCCATCTATCTACTAACACACTTGCACCTTGATAAATATGATACTGGTAGCATTTCCTATGAATCATGTTTTCTTAAATGCATTAATGTGCAACCTATTTTATCTTAAAAACATAATTATATCAGAATGCTGTTGAATGTTTGATTCTAGTTGGTTAAAAGGTATTCATTAAGTTACTATAACAAAAGCTTTGACATAGTTTCAGCTGCAAGGTTTATATTAATGCATTCATTGGATGGTGGATGCTCAGTCTTTTATCACAAGTCAGAAGTTACTTGAATTTTTGTGCATGAAAGACTTCAGGAAGAAGTGGAATAGAAAAATAAAACATTTTGTTGCATGTTGTAATTAGGGAAGATAACATATCGCCAACACCTCCAAACGCTCACACATCACCCTGTCCTCCACTCGCTTCACTGGCTTCCGGTGCGGTTTAGGGTGGAGTATAAGGTCGTTCTCTGTGTGTTCAAGGCCATCAATGGTCTGGCCCCAGCCTATCTCACAGAATTAATAAAGGTCTACCAACCAGCCAGATCTCTCCGCTCCTCTAGACATACCTCTCTGGTCATTCCATCAAGGGACCAAAGCTGTGGAACGCACTTCCAGCACATTTACGATCCATCACTGTGCTGAGTGTTTTTAAATCGCAGTTGAAGACATATTTATTCATACAAGCTTTTAACGCATAGACCCGGTTTCAACTGCTATTTTATGTTTCATTGTGTTCTTATTGATTCTATTTATTTTGTTTTTTATTGTTGTTTTACTGGAAAGCACCTTGTGCTCCTTTTGGCAGTTGTAAGGTGCTCTATAAATAAAATTTGATTGATTGATTGATTGATCGCACCACTGGCACTGTTTTTTTCCAATAACAGTACACCCGAACATCATGTTTTTTTTTTTTTACATAACACAGTAAATACCGCACCATATATATAACACATTATGCCAGGTCATTACACACTTTAATTGAAGCTTTTACACATTCTTATAATGCATTATAACTTGCAGTAAATATACTAAACATGAGCCTGCATTTTAGTGCAATACAACAAAGTTCTTGTAAACATGTGTTATGTAACTTGACATTGTGACGCTGTCATGTCATTAGAATACTGATGCTTGTTAGAGTGCAGGTTACTGTAAATATAATAGCATTTAAGCTTTATTCATTCATTTATTCATTTTATACCGCTTATCCGAACTACCTCGGGTCACAGGGATCCTGTGCCTATCTCAGGCGTCATCGGGCATCAAGGCAGGATACACCCTGGACGGAGTGCCAACCCATCGCAGGGCACACACACACACACTCACACACTACGGACAATTTTCCAGAGATGCCAATCAACCTACCATGCATGTCTTTGGACCGGGGGAGGAAACCGGAGTACCTGGAGGAAACCCCCAAGGCATGCAAACTCCAATCCTGGAGGTGTGAGGCGAACGTGCTAAAAACTAAGCCACCGTGCCCCCCAATTCAGATTTATAGCATGTTATTAATTTACTTCCAAATTAATTAGGAGTATAGAATCATTGGAAGTGTTACCATTGCATTTTCTAGGTACATGTATCTGGGGATGTGGTAGCCTAGTGGTTAAGGTGTTGGGCCACCAATTGGAAGGTTGAGAGGTTGATTCCTTCATCCACCAAGCTGCTACTGCTGGGCCCCTGAGCAAGGCCCTTAACCCTCAATTGCTCAGTTGTACAAAAATTAAATAAAAAATGTAAGTCACTCTGGATGAAGGCGTCTGCTAAATGCTGTAAATGTATCTAGTAAATTAGAGTCTCATAAGTAACTTAAGAACTTTTAGAAATACTTTGGGGGAAAAAATTTTGTATGGTTCATGTGGAATCTTACTTATTACATAATATACTGATTTTACAATGTATACAAATTCATTATTATAGTATGTTACTATAGTGCTTTAATGAACTCTATGTTCAGGTTAGTTTAAGTTCAAGGTTCTGTTACTTAAAAGAAAATGACTTATTTGCTTACTTTAAATGACACAGTAAAGAAAAATAACGCTCATCCATTTTGAATTCGGTCACTTCTTTCCTGCATGATTCTTGCTTCCTGCTTCCCCTCGCTAAACCCAGTCCTCATTGACATCTGACAGTATTCATGTCTAAATGTTCAGAAAATCACCCAGGGAGGAAGTGGAGGGGAGTCAGGGCCATACACTGCCTCTGGAAACAGTTGAAAGTAGGCTAACACATTTTCAGTGGGACCGCTTCCTGTGCTTTCTCCTGACTCTACCTTAATGGATCGCATGTGTGGAAAATGATGTATGGCCCTGAACAGAAAGCATCTGCACAGAGAGTACAAAAAGTGAGAACATCCATTTAAAAGTCATGAAGATAGCAAATGGAAGTCCACATTGTTGGGGGAAAAGGGAAAGAAGATGCGGAATGATTACTCTAGCAGTCTCAAGCAGACTTGCAGTGATGATGGCATAGCCAGGCAAGTCCATCTCACGAGACCCTCTGAGAAGCCAGAGGTCAACCACCCCTTTCCTGATGTGCCATATGTTAAAGGAATTCAGCAGTGCATTGTGGGAGTTGAACCCCCTCAACTCTGAAATTACTAACACCTACAAATTCTGTTCTGTTTTTCTTGCTCTACACTTCTTTAAAACACTTATTTACGTTAAAAAAAAAACGGTCAATAGCTAAAGTTTGTGAAAATTGTCCTCGTGCAATTAAACGTTAATTGCAGCTTTCTTGTAAGCACTGTTTGTTTTTAGTGGGAGTGGATGGGGTTTATGTTTGTGTGTGTGTGTGTGTGTGTGTGTGTGTGTGTGTGTGTGGGGGGGGGGGGGGTAACTCTAGTTTCTACAAACTGCTCCCAAAAAAAACACACCTTTTTGATGATGTTATGATGAAAGACCTCAATTTGTTTTTGTTTTTATTTTTTATTTATTTTTTATTTATCACATTGCTAATGGTTATTGTAGTTGAGCTGGATGTAAGTGATGGAGACTACATTCAACACTGTCATAAATGTTGATCCTGGTCATGACCCTCTACACTTGTATATATGTATTATATCAACTAAACCTAGTTCCAGTGTTCATAGACGTCTGTCAGGCAGCGTGTACAATAAAACACACTCCAGTTTGGTGTGTACTGAATAAAGGCATAGTAGGCATAACATAAGATCCTCATGTGTCCTGGGTGCGGCGGAATGAAGATGGGTGGCATGGGCACAGATGCTGCCGGCCAACTGCATTGGATCCTTATGGACAAGCCCGCATGAATGGAGAAACATGTTCTCTATATGCACACACACATAGTTGCCCTTAAACAAACAGGTGCATGTTTTACACAAAATGAATAGTAGGCGTTAAACCCACACACACACGCACACACAGTATCTGCCTGTGCAAAATAAACAAAGTAAAACTGTTCTTTGTGGCAACGAATTCTGAGACAACACACTCTTATTGCAGTTTGACTTAATCACACAAACACACATGCATACAAACAGCAGTGTGGAAAATGAGCATAAGCTGGTTTCACCCATTCTCACGCCCACACAGATTCCTAACCGTAGGTGCAGGCTTGCCATAAGAAAACCATGTGGCGCTGCACTGAAGAGTTTTAGATCTTCCCGCTATTTAAAAAAAGTACTGATTAATTAACAAGATTATTATACACATCTCCTGGAACTTTTTCAGTATGGTATAAAAATCTGGTACATCTGGTTCCACTCCTTTCATCCAAGAAGATGAATTTGATGCTACAGAGGATCATGAATATCTCATCTCATCTGTGTCTGTATTAAATAAATGGGAAAATATGATGTGTTATCATATTATAAGTTATAAAAGCATCAGCATCCAATTCCAATATGCAAATATGGAACAATTCATATATTCATAGAGTCTGGGTTTCTTGATGAGGGTAAATCTATAGGTGCCTCTTTCATACTGTCTAATGAGATTTTCATGTAAAACCGCTTCATCATAAATGTATTATTGAATATTTTAGCATCATGGTGCCTTTAGCCTTTTGCTGTGTTTCAAATCAATTAGCACAAATTCATTTGCCAGAAATGATGTTAGAGTGAAAAATTGCACTTCTGACCATTCCAACATCTTCACATTCTTTCCATTTAGCATTACGGTCGTGTGCTCATAGCATCCAAAATGTTACGTAATCTTATATACACAGGCTATTTAGAAATGCCAGAAAACTCACCCAGTTAATAAACCATTTTTGTTTTAGTTGTAGGGCAGAGACAACAACTGTCATGGGTATATATTATGAATTAAGTTTTTTGCTTGTTCTGACATGACTGAAGGGAAAGCACCAAACTTTTCCAGACTTCACATAAATATGGACAAAGTGAATATTATATATAAGGGCATATGTACTATATATGTGACTCATATAACTCATATAACTTTTAGAATAAAAATGTTCTTTAGGAGTTTTTTAGATGAAGGGTTTTTAGCTTTCTATAATGGTTTTACTTGGAATTCTTGGCTTGACAGAAAACCTTTAGTGGTTTCCTCAGGGTTCATGGTTTAATAGTCAGTTTTAATAATTCTACTTCTACATTCAGCTATCTTCTTTAGTGACATTGTGAATACTAAGGGAATCTTTATTCTATGCCAAGGTTTGCCATGACATCTGCAAGTCTGATGAGTTTAGGTGAACAGGACAGCAAAGTAGTCACATTTATGGAGATTGTGAAAGGCTCTTAAAAACCTGCTATAATGTAAGTGATAAGTTTTTTCACAAACATTCAATGTAACTAAATGGATAAAAATTGTGATGCATAAAACATTAATAAATGAAAAAATGCTATCACTGGAAATCACTGTAGGATTAGGGGAATAAAACATTACATTGTGTGCTGTTATAGGAAAATAATCCAGCATTGTGTTGGATCACATCACACAGGCATGGATTATTTTCCTGTAAAAGCACCGCATGTCATATGTCGTTACTTGCTTATAACTTCTGACAGTAACAATGACATCACAACACTATATCAACAGAATTATGTATATTTATTTCTGTCCCATGGGTAAGTTTAAAATTTACAGTTAATGTCAAGGAATAACACCGTAATGATGGGTGCATACATAATTTCCTTATTTCAAAATAGAGTTTGATGTTTGATGTGACACATTTTGGCCATTATGTGACACAGCAGAAGTTCAATGAGCTAAACAGTCAGGTGTCATGGCAGAAATCAGCTTTGAGAATGTTGTAACACAATGGCACTTCTTTATGTTATGTCAGTTTGATATCAAAATTGAAAAGAATAATTGGAGGGAGGTCTTGATGGCTTCATACACAGAGCTTGCATGTGTTTTGGAGTTTCCCCAGAGTACTTTGGTTTCCTCCCATAGAACAAAAAACATACATTGTAGGCCAAGTTTCATCTCTAAATTGTTCATAGTGTGTAAATAGGAGTGTGTAAGTCTGTGTGCTTGTGCCCTGAGATAGGTTGACGTCTCATCCAAGGTGACCACTGGTTGTGCCCTGTGTAGTAAATGCAGTACATAAAATACTACCTTCCCGGAAGAGATACAGAACCATCTGTACCAGAACCAGCAGGTCCAGGACCAGTTTTTCCCCGCAACCATAAACCTACTGAACTCTACACTACACCACTAGGACCCGGATGTCTCTAATACTTCACTGTAATCACCTTGCAGTTCTGCTCCACTCCATACACTCTGTTACATCTTCTCTACATAATTATAAATGTATATAACTAGTTTACTTACATATATGTACAGTATATTCTCTGCTCATACACTGTATATTATCTTGGCTACAGTTGGACATACAATGTACATAATGCACACATTTGCACAGACATATATAATTATCTTATTTTTTTACACATATTTTTCTGCACATTTTCACATATTCTTATGCACATACTACCTGCCATGGATTTATTTATTTGTTGTAGATATATTTATTTGTTTCTTTGCATATGTTCTTCTATTTGCATTTCTGACAGACACTAACAGCATTTCGATGTTATTTAAAAAGTATCTATCTATCTATCTATCTATCTATCTATCTATCTATCTATCTATCTATCTATCTATCTATCTATC
Source organism: Tachysurus fulvidraco (assembly GCF_022655615.1). NCBI lineage: Eukaryota > Metazoa > Chordata > Actinopteri > Siluriformes > Bagridae > Tachysurus > Tachysurus fulvidraco. The sequence continues at coordinate 27,358,184 of NC_062519.1, forward strand.
TATCTATCTATCTATCTATCTATCTATCTATCTAAAATAGATTGATGGTCTTGGTGAATCTTGTTGGAATACGTCTTAATAAATGTTCATTTATATCATATCAGTTGACATAAAGAGCTTATGTAGCACCATAAATAAATGAAGCAGGTTTGAATGTTGAACCTGTTGTATGTAAGGAAGGGTAAACACTGCAATTTACCCTTCTAATATACAACCTAAAAACAAATAGTGACACACTATTTGACTCTGTTTTGCATTACAAAGCCTCAGTGAATCCCACTTTATCCTGCTGGTTGATATTCACCATAGGCTTGATCTTTCTCTGAGGTTGTGCCACTGAGGAGCTTTTGTAGATGAGGATGCCCGCATGGTTCACATTATGGCCTGGGTGCATGGAGGATTTTATTTGTCTATCAGGTGGTATCAGGGGGTGAACCCTAAAATCTGACAAATTGCTGAAAATTGCAGACATGCACTCGTTCCTGTTTGGACACTCTTGGTCCATCTGGATGTGATTTCAGCACAAAGGATCCTCTGCAAAGCATGCACTCCCCCCACCAACCCACCCCCCAAATATCCACTTCAGCGTTCCCCTACATTTCTCTAATGACCTAGAAGAACTACAGAAAAGATGCTCTTCGGCTCTTTCTCCCTCTCAATTCCTCTGTCTATTTGTCTCGGTAGGGGACATTGGTGTAATGGCGGGATGCTTGGCAGATGTCTGACTTGGAGTATTCATCCATGTTCTCTTTAGTGGATTTGAACTAAAGACCTGGGGGTGAAAGTAGCGTCATGAGAGTCTTGCACATTTCAATCGGTAACTTGAAGCAGTGGAGATAAAAGATGTGCAGATAAATTCAGTGTGCTTGGCCACACATGGGCCATGCACAAAGAATTAGGGCTTCAAACGGCCCGGACTCCACTGACAGGCTGATGGAGGGTGCAAGGCTCTATTAGATATCACTGCTAAATAACTGACTTATGCATTGCATACTACATGTTCATGTTCCTGCATTCTGATCATAACTCTTACTTATATATGTATCATCATTGCAAAAAAAAAATACAGATACTATTTATGACCTGTGGCTCAATGATTAAGGCTCTGGTTTACTGATCAGATGGAAGGATTCAAATCCCTGCCATTTTTGGGGCCCTTATGCGAGGCCCTTCAGGGGTGCTGTATCATAGCTGACCCTATGGACTAAACCCAAATACATACGCTTGGATATGCAAAGAATAAGTTTTACTGTGCTGTAATGTATATGTAACAAATAAAGTTTCTATAAAAACTACTAGTTTCCTAAAAACAAACCTTCTAGCACCCTCAGCAACTTCGAGGAAATTACGTTTTCTGTTTGTACCTTCAACAAAATGGAACTTTTTTGTTGGAACAAAAAGAACTTTTACATTTATATTTGGCAATTGGCAGATGCCTTTATCCAAACAGACTTACAGAAAAGCTTTAAAGTCTGTATCTAAAACTCTGCTGGGACGAAATGGAACAAAAATTGTGGTCACTCTGTCACAAAAACTGATGTCTGATTGTGTTATACATGGAAACTTAAGAGAAAATCTTGTTACACGATATCAGTTTATTGTCCACAGTGTAAGCTGCTGTGAGATATGCAGCTTATTCGACTTTTAGCACTTTTAGCAGTATGATTAAAAGTTGTTTTTGTGCTTCAATACAGTTCTAACATCAGTGCTACCTGTTCAAATAGTTCACATACAAATGTGACCAATGAAAGCAAACCGGAAGACCCACTAAAGGCTGCTCGCCGCCCCATTTCACTCAGCCAGCACAGCTGCTTAACTTCTCAGGTTACAGATTTGTTCATTCAGCTTCCTGCCTTTCTCCCTCCACACACCCCCACCTCCGCACATGCACTCCACTGACAACCATGATGTCACCTGTGGGCTCTACTTGCCTTCATTTTTGCACAATTACTGTTCATTAAAAAGGTGCAAACTCTTGGTTTGCATTTATCTGCATTGACGTTACAGCTGATTCAGTTCGGGGTTCATCACTTTTGTGTTTCTTTTGTGTTCTGAGCAGGACAGCAGACAGTCTTTGGGCCTCAGCCTGGGTCTCAGCCCTCTGTACGTTCTAGTGCTTTTGCAATTAGACATCCAGGTTTACAGAGTAATCTGTATTTAACATACATAATTGTCTGATGGTTAGCATTTGGCAGACTACAAGGGCTTGAGATTTGACACATTTAATTGTTCACCATCTGCTTTTAGAAAAATTACAAGTAATAATGTCACACAGCTCAGATCTATGTCTTTTCCTTTTCCCCACACACATCCCTAACAGTTTAGCCAATGTTTCCACACTTATCACATTACACCATATTTGCTTTAGGTAAACACCATTCTCTCGTTTTTACTTCTGATTTCTTCCGTCAATACCAGAATGCCATCAGGGATTTTTTTTGATTGTTTTGCCCAAAAATTGCTTGATTTGGTTTGATTTTTTATTTATTTATTTATTTATTTATTTATTTATTTATTTATTTATTTATTTATTTATTTATTTATTTGGTAAATTATTTGAAATTGGTGAAACTACAAGCACAGGATTTTGCTTGTTAAAAGAAAAATCCTGTGCTTGTAATTTCACCAATTTAAATAATTTTCCACACAAAAAGCACAAAAAAAACTAAAAAACAACAACTGTACGTTGCATTACAAATGAAAGCTGCAACCAAATCAATCACGCCTTCTTCGATCCAAGTGACAATTCAACATGATTACAGTTATCACAGAAAATAAATATGCACTGTAGGGGTTTAATTTCTCTTTAATTTTTTAATTTTGGAAGGGTTGAATTTTGTCCAGTTCTGACTAGACATTGCAGTCTTTTGTTGTTATAAGGGCGTTCCCTTTGCTAATATTTAAGGAATAAAACACTTAAGGTGTTCTGTTATAGAAATGAATCAATAACAGGGTGGTGTGAAGCGTGTGTTACCAGGCTGAAGTTTACTTTCTGATTACTTTCCAATAACAGCATGCCTAAAGTGTATTGTTGCTATTACATCACTGCAATTTGACATTACTAACAAGCTTTCTTTTAATGTGTGACTTACATCTTAATTTCAATTTATACAACTGAGGGTTAAGGGCTTTGCTCAGGGGCCCAGCAGTGTCAGTTTGGTGGACCCAGGATTCAAACTCATGACCTTCCAAAACCATAGTTGAACACCTTAACCACTAAGCTACCACATCCCAAAGTTATTATTTGGGAACTGTTTTGGCTAGCAAGCTATGCTTTAGAATTATTTAAGCCTAACTGGGACTTTGGAGCTCAGTAGTTAAGATGTTGGACTATTAATCAGGTTGTACCGAGCTTCCACAGCTGTGCCCTTAACCACTCACTCTCTAGTAAATGTAAATGAGATAAATTTAAATCACCCAGGATGAGGGTGTCTGCCAAATGCCATAAATGTATAATAACATTACAGAAAACCCCACAGGGGCATGCACACTTGGGGCACATGAGGCTGTAATTTGGTACATCAGGATATGGAGTGGCTATGGTTCAGATTTGGGGCAGGTCTGTTTATCCAAGCCATATCTTGATCAAACGTACCAGATTACAGCCACATGTGGTCCGAGTGTCCTGTGACTGTACATTCGAAATTGCCAGATAGCTCTCTATTGGCTCACACAAACAAATATATGTGTTATGTGGCCCAGATATAAAACACACGGGTTACTTTATATAACTGAAGAAAAAAGATTATTACTTAAAAATGAACAGGTGTTATTAAAAACAAAATGTTACTATCATGGGGTCAAAATAAAAGAAATGCAAATCCTGATGCTACTATATTCAACTTTTGACAAATGCATCCTTAAAGCCTAATTTTAGCTAACATTGTGATAACTTCATTGTGCACAATTAAGGATGAACCTCCATGCTCAGTAAAAGACAATTAAACCAAAACATTACAGTCCAAATCTGCACATGAAGCCGCTGCTATCCCACTGCTGCTCTGCACCAAAAAAGGAACTGCCTCATACAGACCGCTTTGTCATTTTATAGCCAGTGAGAAAAACACATGGACACATAAACTGGCATTGTTGCAAACACTTTTCTGCAGCTGTGCTCTTGCATACCACTCCACAGCAAGAGCGTGACACAATTTTCCATTCTCATCACGCAACAAACGCAAACTTGTAACAATAGTGGAGCTGTTCTCAGAGAGAGAGAGAGAGAGAGAGAGAGAGAGAGAGAGAGAGAGAGAGAGAGAGAGAGAGAGAGAGAGAGAGAGAGAGAGAGAGAGAAAATACACCCTACACCTGCTGTGCGCAGTAAGCGCAAAGAACAACTGGGGACATAGTGTATTTGTGTATGGTGTGTGCATGCCCAGAAATGAAAATGCACTCTGCTCATTTTAACCCTCTCCTGAAAGCCAGGTTGTCGCCATTGGGGCTTTAGATAGTCAGAGAGAGCGGTATGGAAACTATGTGTCTGACAGTAGAGCAGAGATTAAAAGGCTCCTAGTGGGCTTGGTCCATTAAAACCTGTGGAGCCACGATGCCAGAGTCTGGACTCTTCTTTATTTGGAAAGTATGTTTACCATTCTGACAGTGTCAGTCAGTCAATGCTTAGATAGTAGTCTTGTCGTTAGAGAGTGATAGACACAAACATTAATACATAATGTGACTACTGTAAGTGTTAATGATTGTGTCTATCACTCTCTATCATTCTCTTGAGAATATTTCTATATTGGTGGGAACAAATGTCCCCTCAAGTACAGGAATATCTGTCAGTTTTGACCTTGTAAGGACATTTAGCTGGCCCCCATTCTTCTTCTTCTTCTCTTCTTCTTCTTCTTCTTCTTCTTCTTCTTCTTCTTCTTCTTCTTCTTCTTCTTCTTCTTCTTCTTCTTGTTTTTTCCCAAAATGACAGTATTTTTTTAACAGTACTAAGGTTAAAATTGAGGTTAGATTTAGATGTAGGCATAGCATTAATTAGCTGCATTAATAACTGATCGAGTGGAAGGTCCTCACATGGATATTAGGACAGTGTGTGTGTGTGTGTGTGTGTGTGTGTGTGTGTGTGTGTGTGTGTGTGTGTGTGTGTGTGTGTGTGTGTGTGTGTGTGTGTGTGTGTGTGTGTGTGTGTGTGTGTGTGTGTGTGTGTGTGTGTGTGTGTGTGCAACCAAGTGTGCTCATGAGAGCACAAGAAGGAGGATTACTTGTTGAAATAGCAATGGATCAACTCAAAGACAACATTGGCTTGATTTGTAAGCGCCTCCACTGGAATGAAAGGCCAGTGCAGCTGTCTATTTGGACAGCTGTTCATTTTCAACATATTTGACCTAAATGAAAAGGAATCCGAACAAAGTTAGAACAGATTCTTGCCTAAATTGAGATGACTTTTAAACATTTAATTGTTCTTTCAGGCCAAGTTAATGCATGTTCAAGTAATCCTACCATATTAACACATAGAGACTGTGGCTGATTCTTCACATTCTAAATTATATTATATCTATGTGTACATGTATGTGGATGGGAGCAACCAGCAAAGAAAGGCCCGGAAATGTGTCCCCACTGCACAGAGTTGTCATTCATTTGTCATAAAACTTCACATACCCATATTAAGAGTATAGCCTTGGCATTCATTCACTCTGAAAATATGGGGCTCTGGCCAAGGGCGAGTCATATTGTCAGTGTGTGTGTGGTGTGTGTGTGTATGTGTGTGTGTGTGTGTGTGTGTGTGTGTGTGTGTGTGTGTGTGTGTGTGTGTGTGTGTGTGTGTGTGTGTGTGTGTGTGTGTGTGCACATGTGTGTAAAAGTGAGTATGTGTGCGTATGTTTGTGTGCATGCATGTGAAAGTGTTTGCATTTTCCTCCTAATCTCCCTTCCATAACATCCAGGAATCAGAGAACATCTCTCAACTAGACACTAATCAAAGTGCCGATTCTTTAAAAGACAGCTGTTGTCATGTGTGTTAATTCAGAGCTATCTCCCTATGCAAAGCCTCGCCGCACATAGTCACTCGGTGTGATCAGCACAGAAACCAGGGTTAATTTTGCTCTCTCGTCCATGGTAAGTGACATTTGTTTTTTTTTCCAGTCGATTTGCACCTTTGATATTTTTATAGCAATTTATATATTATTAAATTATTTCAATTACTACATTATTTTTCTTCTTTTTTATGCTTATATATAATGCACATCCTAAAAGTAATGCTTTCTAAAGTGAGCTCTTTAAAGCAGCTGTGTGTAAATTTGAACTGCTTTTTTGTCATGTGTTTCTGTTTTATCATTTGAATGACTCCCTGTTGTCAAATTTAACGATGCCATGAACGTGACCATATGTGCAAAAACAACCTTTTTATAATTCCAGTGGTATTTAATTTATAATTTTAAAGCTAATTAAACATCAGTACATAACATATGTTCTTTTTGAGGAGGATTTTCCAGTAATTAACAATTTACTTAGTCTCTAATTGTTCTCTTTTCTCCTAATTTATGAAGTAATTTCACAACAGTTTGCTCTAAAACCAAACCTGAATCCAATTAAGACAATGAATGGATCACTGTAACAATTCAGCAATCAGTATGATATATTAAAAAGTTAGATTTTGTAGTTATATAACATTCAGAATAAAATTCCTTGGACACAGAGAACTCACGTCCAATGGTGACTTTTCTTTAGTGGAATTTAACAGAGAAGAAATTTGTCCTCTTTCTGACACTGTACAGATTCCAGAGAAAAAACACCTTGATCCACCTTCATACTATATGCAACTGATCATCAGAAGATGGGGTAGTTCTGAGGGCTACATTATGTCCTGAATTTTTGGCCCAGTAAAAACAAGAATCTGAGAGTGAGGTCACATTTGATTCCAGGGATTTATTGAGCCATTGTGTGCTCCCACACACCGGACTGCAACAGCTGAAGGGCTTGAAATGAGATCCTGAGCAGGTGCTTGAGTGGGAGAGAAGGGAATTTAGAAGCATTTGTCCTGCTTCTCTTCCTGCCTCCTTCATCTCAACTCTTGTCCCTTACCATTAGAATGGAAATACTGAAGGATTTAAATGGAAAAAAGAGAACCAATAAAAGTTATCTAAAAAGATGGCAGTGTAAGCCAAATACAAATGTAAGAAAAATAAGCAATGAATAAGAGGATAAGAAGAAACTATTTTATATATGAATATACAATATATATATATATTTGTATATATATTATATTTGTATATATATATTTGTATTAAAAAATTGTTTAAATAAAATTGTTGTATAAAATAAAATGAAATAATGTAAGTCGCTCTGGATAAGGGCATCTGCCAAATGCTGTAAATGTAATGAACTGACAGGAGTTCAGACATCTCCAATGCATGAATATGACAGGGACAATATTCTACTTCCTATAAGGAAAGTTCAGACATTGACAACAATTATAATAATAATGAAGGACATACTTTTGGTGTGCTATGGTATTTGCCACAAAGACGCCTGCTTTCAGTACTGTAAGCTGTGAGATGTTGCCTCCAAGGATCTGAGTTTTTTTTTTTTTTGCTGTGGGACAAAGAGCATTATTCTGCAGATACGTTATGTAAACATAAACATAAAGAGAAAGAAGCCAATGATGTTGCCATGATGGGGTATTTGGTCTGCAACAATGAACAAACTTCCATATAAATGACAAGACGAGTTTTCTCAGCAGAACTTTACCCACAGCATCCTACTGCCTCTTCTGGGTTGTCTTCCTCCTAAAGTACATCCTGCTGCACACTGCACACACACCCGGCCTGCTATGCAGCCTTTCATGCAGCATGCTGTGATGCACTGTGTGTTCTGACACCTTTCTATTATAGCCAGTATTAATTATGTTTAGCGATTTGATGCCTCTGTGGGATATATAGAATATCTAGTCTTCACTTCCTGCATGCATCAATGAACCTTGAGCAGATAATGACCCTGTCACCGAGAACTTTTGGTATGTACCAACAACTTCATTTTGGGAATAACCAACAAGACCTGCCCCGTTGTCTAGCCATCACAGTTTATCCATTGTAAAAGTCACTCAGATTCATTTTTCCTCCTTCCAACACATTGACTATGAGAAGAAACTGTTCACTGCCAAATATATCCCAACTCTTGACAAGTGCCATTGTAACAAGATAATCAATGTTATTCACATCACCTGCCAGTGGTTTTAATGTTATGGCTGTTTAAGCAAAGCAAACCCAGCTCACTATCTTCTGCACTGAGGTATAGACATAGGGAGTGAGGCTCCATAGTTTTTGTTGACCTGGTCTATTGTTTTGTGAGAAAAGATCAAAGGTTTTACCCTTTTATCTCTTGTTTCCTGACACCACCTTCCCTTGGCAAAGGCAGGAGACCCTGTGACCCTGAATCTAAGGTTACATGTGACCTATTGGTTTGGAAAAGAATTATGTTAGTGATGCCATGAGTGTCTTGTGAGCTAAACAGTGGTAAACAGCTAAGAGCCGATGTACATGAGTTGGGAAATAAAAGTAAAGAGATCAGATCTTAGAATTATATTTGAAATAAAGAATTGAATTAAACCCTTGAATTCATTTCATTACTATTGTTACTGTATATTAGTTTTACTGAATGTACTAAAAATGCATAGGAGTTTATTATAATGCTTTAACATTAATAACTGAAATGCAATGTTTAAGAGGCTAAAGTTTTCTAAGTATATTATTATTTTGGAATCATGAATAAAGAAATCTGAAGATACTTCTAGATCTTTATTTTGTAAAATACTCTATGGAAACAAAGTGCAAGTGCTCAATCTACTTCTAGAAAACTTCTAGAAAATGGAAGCCATTTAATAAAAGGCTTAATGTATTTCACAAGCCTTGTCTACTACACTCATTGTAAAATAACAAATTGTCACTGTCAGAGATAAAAAAGAGCCACTTGAACTGCACCAGAAGGCCCCACTTCCCTGCCTCGCCTACCCACAAGAGCCTGGTCAGGCATCAATCAAAACGGCTAAGTGGGGTTCTTCAGCAGAGATGCTATCAGCAGCAGCCTCTTACAGACCCTCACACTTCTGTCTTGCTTATCTGCGATGATAATTGCTCTGAAAACCGAGTCTCTGTTTCCCTCTAACGCAAATCCTTGAGCTCTGCTTCAACCAGTGACATTTTATTTAATGTTCCAAAACGAGGCAAACCCACAGCCTGCACTAGCATTTTACCAAGTGATGATTAGCGTGTGGCTTCAGTCTTAAATATTGGAGGAGGTACTGTCATGGTGGAGGTTGTGGCTCTACCAGGGGATCTCTCAGTGTGTGTCTGGTTGAATTCATACCGCAGTATGATGGTCCTAATAACAAAACAAGCAGGCTGGTGTGGAACTGCTCCCGCCGTGTGAGAGCCATAATTAGGACCAGATGTAGCTGCCCAGACATACAGTCAGTGGAAACCTGACACCTCTTCCACTTTCTCTCTTTCTTTCTCTTCTCTCTCCTCATCTTAGTCCTACTTTTCTCCACTCACACCTCCATTTCACACTTCCTTTTAAGGGCTAAGAAAAAGCTCACATTGTCAGCCAACTTTATAACTTTCAGCTGGTCTTTGTTGATTTGCTCTGGCTTTAGCCATAATGTTGCAAGAAGCAACATTGTTATCCTGCTGCCTTTTTCACTCACACCATCCATAAATGTAGCTGCTTTACTCCTCTTTCTCCAACTTTCTGCCGTTCTTGCTCACTCTTCTGGCATTCAGACTTGCCGTGAAGCAGAGGGCTAATTTTACCAGCCTGACATCATTGCTCTATTGTATAAGAACAAGTGAGTCAGTGTCAGGAGAAATGTGCTGGCCCTATTCTTTCTTTTCCTCTTCTTTTCTTTCTTCCACCCGATTCATCTCAGTAATTGACAAAGCCCCTCGACTTTCTTCAAGACCGGGAATATGTATATTCACTGGATCATGCAATGCAATATGTTCACAAGCCCATGGGCAAAGAAAGAGGCCTTTCTCCACCCATCACCCTCGTCAGGCAGTCTTCTGACAGGAGATACTTGTAAGAGGCTCACTCATCCATCCACCTGAGTGAAAGAAGTGTTTGCTTCAGTGCTCTGTATGTGAATGATTCCTCTATACCATCAATACCCATATAGGCCTGAGAGATGACTGACTTTATGAGAGCAGGCTGCTCTGCAGAACCACAACCATGTAATTACGGTTGCCACACACACCATTAATGCACTCATTATTGTGTAAGAGGCTGAGATGTTGCCTCTGGTAAATTTGGTAGCTGGGTACTAAATACTAACAATGTTACAAGCCTTCCACAACAACTCAAAAACAACAAATATGTTGTTGTGTTTGGTTAGACCATTAATTATTTCAAGGGAATTGATTCATTGCTTCTTTTATTCCCAGAATATCACTTGACTCCAAATGGATCCCAGAAATCTTCTCTCAAGAAGGTACTATATTCTGTGTTATAAACAATTTTTAATGCCAAAACAACAACTTATTTTGCACCACTGGCATAACGAAATAAAGAAATTAAGGTATTAGTGTCTGTGTTTGTCTTTGTACTTTATACATGCAAAGAATCTGTAAAACGGAAGATAATCAGCACTGAAAACATTTTCTAATTGTACATCTACAAAACAAGGCATGTGTACCTGATAAAAGTATACGGTGTGATACGTAACATTAAACATCATCTTTTGGTATCGTAATGTGATATTTTTGTCTAATACCACAGAGCTGTATATTTTCAATTCTGATTGGTCAGAAGGTGTTTGATCATTTTCTAGAAACTATAGTAAACTCATTATAATTTTCATATAACAGCTTGCTTGGTCATGTTTTATTTGTTATCTATCATTTCATTTACTACTCATACCTAGAAATGGTAACCACAAAGCAGCACCCAAGTACACAATTGTATTGTTATTTTATTGTCGCTCATCTCAGGGGCTGTCAAAATTTTAGTAGTCAGTTACCCTTTTAACTGTAAAATAAATTTCACACACACCCTTATTACAAATCTTACAGCAACGATAATAATAATACTATATTGTGATGTCACATTTTTTTAGACACTGTATATATTGGGATACCTTTTTATTACAAACTGACTGGAACAAGCTGATGTATTCCTGCTTTTGTTTGCTTGTTTGTTTTTGTTGTGTTTTTAACAAAACTATTGTATTTTTTTAGCAGTTATTACACATAACATATCATGATACACTAACTGTCCCACTTTATTAGGAACACCTCTACACCTGCCCATTTATGCAGTTACCAAATCAGCCAATCATATAGCAGCAGGACAATGCATAATATCATACAGACACAAGTCAATAGCTTCATTTAATATTCACAGGTTGTTGTTTTTTTAGACACACCATTTTGTGTATAATCAAACCATATGGCACTAACATCCATGCCACAGTTAGAGTCACAGAACATTAACTGAAGCTCTTGACCTGTATCTGAATGCATGTAAATATATGGAAGCAGCACAATGCATAAAGTCATTAGATTAGGTTGAATCTAATCTAATCTAATCTAATCTAATCTAATGACTTTATGCATTGTGCTGCTGCCATATATAATCAATAAATACATATAAGACCATCATAAAAATGTGGTAAAGGAGACATGTAGTTGTTTTTCTTGAGAGGTCCTTGTATTTGCATGATTGTTTGTATGTATATTTTCACTATGTAGTGTTTATGTATGGCTGTTACCTTGTATGTAGCCTTTTACTATGTTGTTTATGTATGGCTGCTACCTTGGCCAGGTCTCTCTTGTAAAAGAGATTTTTTATCTCAATGAGACTTCGTGGTAAAATAAAGGTAAATAAAATAAATACAAATGCATGGATAACTGTATAAATAGTAGACATATTAGTGTTCTTATTAAAGTGGACACTGAGTGCATAGGTATCTTCAGATTCTCTTTATTAGTGAGTCAGTGAATAAACACTAGAAAGGCGGGATAACATTAGCCACGCCCACAAAACGCAAAGATCCCGCCCATTGGCAGCAGTTGGGCCGAATCCCAGTACCGAATCCCAATCCCAGAGAGAGAGAGAGAGAGAGAGAGAGAGAGAGTGTGTGTGTGTGTTATGCTGTGAGAGTTGTTTTGTTTCTCCACAGCGTCGATGTGCAGCAGAAGTTGGTGATTTCCATTCTAACTGAATGGATTGGCATGGGGAGAAGCGGAACTCTCAACTCGGCAAAGCTGCAGCTTTTTAACCGGATTTCGCTTGTCATGGTTTCCCTGTCGCTCTTACTTCAGCCAGGTGAGAGGACTTTTTGTGTTCTGTTTTTCCGAACTCCGCAGTGCAAGAGTTAGCCATTCCAAAGTTTTTTAAAGTCTAGATAAACATATAATAGTTGTTTTTTTTTCTTTACACTAGGTAGAATTTTGGAAATATCTATGCATGGATGTTTTGTTGTGTTTGTTTTGGAAGCTATAACGAAGAACAATTAAAGCTACATGGTCATTTAGCCACTAGCCAGCCTTGCTAACATAACAGCACGAGTGTGCTAAGCTAACTCAGCTAGCTAAACTACGTGCGCGTAGATTTTATGTTAACCATTAGCTAGCTAACGGTCATGGCGTTATTGTTTTAGGTGTTGTGCAGTTTTTTTTTTAATAGAAAATCTTTAAATTCTTAACTGCATTGTTTTGACCACGTTGTTGCAGTTGTTTTTTTTTTTTTTAGTATTTTACCGTTGTTATATTTTTTTTATTAGTTTTTTCCATTTTCTCTTCAGCTAACGTTAAATACTTTCCTCAGTTGAAAACAGCTAAGTGCGCGCGCTCCAGTAAACCGAGTAGTTTTTACATTTTTTCGTTGTTTTTCCTGTTTAAAATGTGAGTTTATTTTTTTTAAACCATGAAAATGTTGATATGATTTTCATAAAGCCGCCACTTTGACCTGATTGTATTGTTCCTGCATTTTCCTCACTATTAAGGTTAGTTTACTGCGTTATATTTGTTATAACATCCAAAATAAACTCCTAAAGCACCTTTGGGATTTGTATTACTGTTATCTGATGTTGACTGGTTTCCTGATATTATAATGATGATAAATCCTCTTTTGTTTTGGACCAACTTCCTGAATTTATATGTACACGTGAACAATTTATTATCAAGACGATAGATAGATAGATAGATAGATAGATAGATAGATAGATAGATAGATAGATAGATGTAGGAGTGATTATGATCAATACCCAGATCAAGATCATAGTGAGACAGATAGTGAGCTGTATAACATAAAAACCAAGATGGCAGAAAACTCTTTCTTAAACAATTTTCTTAATCGATTAATATGTTGGTTTTCCCCCAGATTGCTTTAAATGCTTTTCAATCTACCCCTATTACTACAGAACCCATACCAAAACTTACTCCAACTCACCCACTGCAACACAGCATTACTTCATCAATCATGGCATGAGAATATTATCAAGAGCTTTTGATCGTAAAATCTCACAGATTTTAATTTTTTTTAGTTGTTGTGGCCTTAAACACCAGTAAGATTCATGTTCTGTTAAGATTTTTGTATACTTTGTTGTCTGAAGTTAACTTTTGCCTGTGTAGTGTAATATAACTTACATCTTGTGTTTTCTGAAATGAGTAAGTTCATCCCACAACCTCTAGCTTTCAACGTTCTTAGTCATCTTTAATTCATCCATAACTAATTGCTCAAAACTGGGTTTGCAGCTGTTTCCTGTCTGTATGCCTTCCGACACTGCACGTAGTAGACTTATCATGTGACTCCATTTTTGTGACTGTGTATTTCAGGATCTGTTTGTGAATGATCACGTGTATGTTTCTTGTTTTTCTGCCTAGTCAAAGCTCAGCCTTTTGCCATTGATGGTTTCATTGTCGTGTTTTCTTGGTCCCTATCTTGAAATGTGTCTGTTGTTTTTTTTGTCTTCATTTCTACTGGCTGTGTTTCTTGATTCTTATAGTGCACACCCACAAGTGTTTGTTAAGATTATGAGCTGGTTTCTTTTTCCATCTGTAATGCATTGTGGGAGTTGTGTGTTTCATTACGACATTTTCCGTCACTCCTCAGCTCTGCCTGGCTGTGTGCGTGGACGTTGCCAGATTAATTATTTGGATTGGTTACTGTTAAATGTTGTGTAGGATTTGTGTAGGATTGGTCGTGGACTCATAGTAGGTTGATTGTTGTTTGGTAATATTACAGTTTTGTATTTTTTCTATCAAATTGATTTATTACATTGTTAACATTTCTTACATGGTTACACCTGCACATTTCTTACATGCTGCACTTAATATTCAGGTTAAAGCTCTATGACTGGAAGGTTTGTTATTTTTCACATGAAAAGGTTAATTTCCATTAGCACTAAGTGAAATGTGTCTCTGTCTGGTTTGTAGCATGCTGTCAAACATGTCGGATCCAGCGTTGTAACGCAGAATACGTGGCATCGTTCTCACCTGCCACCGGCCTTCAGGAGGATGTGGTGTCTGATGTGGACTACTGCACGGCTCTGAGGGCGTACTCGTTGTGCACCAGACGAACGTCCCGTGGCTGCAGAGGGGACCTTGTTTACCACTCAGCTGTGTTTCGAATCAAGGAACTCTTTGCTCAGCACAACTGCTCCAGCGAGGGTCCCACATCTTCAGTCAAAGCTCCAAGCACATCCAGGCCCACTGCAGTGGATACATGCGACTTTGAGAGCAGAGTGCTGGCTTCAGGCCCAGGGGATGCACAGAAAAAAAAGTATGCACACTGTGGACTATTTGGGGACCCTCACTTGCGCACTTTCAAAGATGAGTTTCAGACATGCAGGGTGGAGGGCGCATGGCCGCTCATCCACAATCGCTACCTCTCTGTTCAGGTCACGAACGTGCCTGTTGTAGAGGGATCAAGTGCCACAGCAACCAACAAGGTGAGATATCATCACTGACATGCTTTCACACTAGGTATACAGCAGTCATAGAAAATTGACATTTCTTCTTCTTTGACTTGTGCAGACAAATCTAAGTGTTTAATGAAAAACAAAAACAAGGGCCCTAACGCAAATAAAACGCTCAGTAACTTCCAAATTAAAGCAAGTTTATTTTCCCCATGTTGATTGTGGGTTATGACTGAGATTTTCTATTTAAGTTAACAACCATCAAAAGATAAGCTACAGATTTTGATCATTAAAGTAGATCAAGAGCATTTTAGCACTTTTAGTTTACAGGGTAGCTTTAGATTTCCTAGCATTAACTGCCCTCGTATCTATATTTAGTGCAGGTGATCCCTCTCTGGGAGAATGTGCTTTCTGTTGGCTAAATTCTAACCAGGTGTGTTGGTAATAATCATAAGAAAGGAGGAAAATTTTGAATTACTAATATGCAGTATCTTTGTGACCTGCTGTTTTAGTCCAGACAAACCGAATCTGCTGATAACAGTGGACAGTCCAGCAGTTCTTGGGGAAAAAAAACATTTCTGGAGAAATTGCAGGCATTAGATAGCATTTAATCAGTGGATTATCTATTTTAATATTTATATACTGTAGTTGTGGTTCTTCTAATCATAATTTTGTTGGGAAAAGAACAAAATCATTCAGGATATTTATTTTTTAAATGTGCTGTATTCCCCTACTGCCACTCTGTGGTGAAGTTTAATACTTCATCCTCCACTATGTCTGAGTCTACACAAACCATGCTTCTGAAACTTCACCACATTCTCTGCTCTTCTATATTGACCCTATGCTGTAACAGATAAAAACCAAAGCATGCACCCTTGCCACTGACACACATTTTATCAGTACCATGAGTTTAACTAACCAAGGAATAAAATGTGCTGTGATAGAAAAGTAATCTTATCTGGATGGTGTGGGCGAGAAGCAGCATAGAAAAGGTAAAGTAGATTTTATTTATTGTAATAATTGATTGCTACCTTCTTGTCCACAGATAACAGTCATATTCAAAGCGTACCGTGACTGCACCGAGCAGAAGGTGTACCAGGCCACTACAGATGACGTACCCTCCGCCTTCCAGGATGGTACACGCAGCGGGGGTCATGCAGGCAGCCTGCGCATAACTGAGGGAAGCGGACACAGCGGTATGCGTCAGGTTACAATCAACGCGCGCTACTTGGGCACGTCCATCATTGTGCGGAGGGTCGGCCGCTACCTCACGTTTGCCATCCGCGTTCCTGAAGAGATGGTGGAGGAGAGCGGTGGCTTACAGCTGTGCCTGCACGGCTGCCCACGCAGCGAGCTCATCAACGCACACGTGCTGAGCCGAGGACAACGGCAGAGTGAGGGACAGATGCAGCCGGGCAGCATGGGTCACACCGACCTGCTCGAGCGTGCCACCTCAAGATGCAGAGAAACACTGCAGGTTGAAGATGTTTATTTCCAGTCATGCGTTTTTGATGTCCTCACCACCGGAGACGTGCAGTTCTCTATGGCAGCGTTTGCAGCGCTGCAGGACCTGAAGGCTCTTCCTCCCAGCACGCTGGAGCAGAGTGCAGTCAGGACTCCACATGTTTCTAACAGGGCAAGAGAGAGCTCTCCATCACTCCTTGTCATCACGCTGCTTCTTTTGCTCATCCTGCTGAAGAGGCCGGGTTAGTGGAGACACAAGGGAAAAAACGTATTTGATCGAACTTCTGTTTTAAAGCTCTTTTGAATAATCTTCTTGGATCTGTCAGAAGCACTCCAATCATCTTTCCTCACACTTCCACATTAAACCCAAAATTCAACACAGTGGTCATTAAAACTCAGTGCTTTCCATAACGGAATTATGTTGCAATACATCTCAGTATCTTGAAGGAGGCAGAACAGTCTGTGAAGGCTGAGGGCAGCTATTTAAATCTAATTAGCATGGACATTATGTGTAACACCAGCAATGCTTATTTGTGATCCTGAAGAAAATTCATAGAATATAGATGCATCATGGACATGGCTCTGGGACTGGTAGATAATGACATCTCTCAGTCTTCTTGGCTTGAACATGGCACTTAATGCTACTCCTTTGTAATAAATGGATTAACAACATGGACTCCAACAACTAAATGAAAATGCTACCTATCCATATAGTTCTACAGGTACAGTATATAAAACACATGGTACAAATCAGGCTACAGGTACAGTACAAAACAGTAAGTCCCCGAGCCACCCTGCTTCCCGCATTACTGTTTAGAGCTAAGAAACAAATTCTTTATATAATAATATATTAAAAGTGTGTATATATGTGTGTATAATGTGTACATTCTCCTTTGTATAGATGATTTGTAAATGTGATGTTTTTGCAGTCGTTTTTCTTTTTTAAACTCAGAAGTAAGTAATATGTAACCCCTGGACTTTTCCATATTAAAATAAGTGTTACACTATCCTGATGTTTTACTGCTTTCTTTGGGGTTTTCTGCTATGTGGTTACATCTATGCCTAATATGGCTGATGGCCAACTGTAAACGAAGTCGGCACACTCGCGCTCTGTGTGTACGTTCAGTCCACTCTGTAATCACTCCATTTTACCCAAGAACAATCAGAATTACCACAAACAAAACAATCCCTTTGTCGTCTATTATTGTTGGAAATGAAATCAAACGGAGCAGCGGTTGTTTACCTACCCAAGCAGGTAATGGGTGGAGGAACTCATAAATGCTTTGGTATACCACAAACCACTGTGGGGATGATTAAAAAAGTTTTAAAACATCTGGAACTGTTGCAAACTTGCCAAGGGGAGGATTTATGTGCAGTGTTTCAACTCAAATAGGAAGGAAGGGGGGAGGTACACAAACAGTTTCACATTCTCACTTTTTAGTTGTGTTTTACAGTTGACTGTAATGTGGTCATGCGATTACACTAGTATAGCCCAATAGTAGTGGACAGTGTGTTTTAAAAATATCTCGTTATTTGGTATGTGTGTATATATATATATAATTTTTTGTCATGTGTACCACGTGCTTGATTTTGGATACTCTTCTTGAAAGATTATTAGATAATCCTAATTAGTATAATCATAACAATCATCATGATTTGTTACCCAAGTTCCCTTTGTAGTGGGTCTGATAACAGACAATTTCATAAAGTTAAATTAGATTTTGTAATTTTAGACAACATTAGGGGCTGGGGGGGTTGTCAATAAAGTGTCTCCTGTGTCACATCATCTCTGCAGCTCACATCACTTGGATAAATTGGAACACATTGCGAGGTCTTGTTCAAATCTACAGCTGTCCAGTTTCAATCAGCCTAGGATTGTAGTCTCACATTCCTGTTCTTGGATAAAAGGAGTGGAGTTCGAAGGTGGTTGTCTGCCGTTGTAGCCCTTCCACCTCAAGGTTCAGTGTGTTGTGTGCTCTGAGATGCTTTTCTACCCACCAAATTATAAAAAGTGGTTGAGTTACCATATCTCAAAACCTGCCTGAATGGAAGCATTATGCTCTGCCACATGATTATCTTACTGGGAAATTGCACGAATAAGCAGTTGTGTTGTGGGTGTTCCTATTAAAGTGACCAGTGAGTGCATCTTGTAAAAGTGTCCTTATTTCCATATTTACATTTATGGCATTTGGCATATGCCCATATCCAGAGCAAATTGTAAGGTCCGTGGAAAAAGTGAAACGCTCGACTAATTTGCACTTCATTCATCGTGCTATGCTACATCTCCTCCTGCAGAGCTGTTCACCCGTGTGTTCCTCCCACAGCCGCAGTGCTTCATCACCCTCAGCTTTAATATCATCCAGCATGGAGACAGGAGAAGAGGCCATTTTTCAGCCACAATAAAACCTGTCACAAATCATTTTTCACAGCTCAACTTAACACTGACCAATAACACGCTCTCTTACTGCCTCTACTTACAGTATCTGGTGCGTGTTATAACAGTTTACTTTAATTGGAGACGAGCATGTGATGTCATCCAAATACTCTTGAGGAAGTTCCCCACATTGGGCTGAGTGTTTTGATATGTCACATTTCCATGTTGTGCTAATTTCTTTTTTTCACGTGACGTCACGTGACGTGTCCAGAATACAGGTGAGGCAGTTCTCCTCATTGTGCTGAGTGTTTTGAGTGTTTTGATATGTCACAAGGCTGTGGGACAACCGAAAGGCCAGTCGGTACACCAATTTAAAACTTTGTTCAGAGTATCACCCTAAAGGACCTGGCCGAGTTTGGTGTAGATAGTTCGAAAGCTTGCCAAGTTATAAACCCCAAAATTTATAATGGGAGTCTATGGGGAAAAAGGCCATTTTGAGACCCGGTACCGGAAATATCGGTATCG
Source organism: Tachysurus fulvidraco (assembly GCF_022655615.1). Lineage (NCBI taxonomy): Eukaryota > Metazoa > Chordata > Actinopteri > Siluriformes > Bagridae > Tachysurus > Tachysurus fulvidraco. The sequence continues at coordinate 27,377,407 of NC_062519.1, forward strand.
GTACTCTTAGAAAAGTAATAGCAACAAGCTTCAGACCAGGGTCTACAACATATCCAAATTTGGTGCATGTGACTCGAAAGCTCAAGGAGGAGTAGCAATTAATAAAAAGTTGGCTAAGAAAAATAACTCCTTCTACAAAGCCAACATAAAAAGTCAATCAAATCAAAAGACAAGTCAAAAATCATTGGAGAGAAGTCAACGTTTTGTGATTCAAAAAAAATGTAGATATATGTTATAGAATTATATTAAGATATAAATTAGAACTTTGGGAACTTTTGAATTTTATGGTGTCAAAATTTTAGTACATTTCCGAATTTTGAGATAATTGCAAAATGTTGAGGTATTAAAGTAAAAATGAGAGATGATAGGTCAACGTTCTGAGATCAGTTAGAATAAGAATACTGAGAGGTTAGAATCTGAGATTTAAAAAAATGCCAATTTTCTAAGGTCAAAAAAAGAAAGAAAAAAAAAGTTCTCTCTATTTTTATCTGGTAGACCTGTCCCTCCATAGTAATGACACACTGAGGTTACTCCATGTTTGATATCTAAATATCAAAAAAAGAAATCATAAAATTCCATCTTCTGTCATTTTTGTGAATTTGATTGGACAGTGGTCTATCTACATTTAATTTCTCCTCCAAACACATTTAGGGAGATGACAGATTTAATAGTACTCATGTGTTTATACCTGTGACTGTATTATCCATCTGCCTTCACCGTCAATGCTGATGAAGTGTTATACAGGGTTTCAGAGAATCAGGCTGAAAAATATTACCTTAATGATATCAAAATATTGACACGACTGTCACTTAGAGGCTGCATGAATCTACAGTGCAGGCTAGAAAGAAATCAGCCCCAGCTAATGCCTTCTTCATACGTTCTACATCCTCTGTATTCTTCTTACAACCTTTTGAACTGAGTAATACATTTCTCCCAGCTGCTCCTGGTTGTATAGTGTAACCTATAAAGCCCAATTTTCTCTACAGTGTTTTACAATCAGCTTTATGACATGGGATACACAAGAGTATTAACTTCTCTACTGTATGTTTAAAGTGCTGCATTCGGTACCATCTCTTTATACCAGGTCATAAGTGTACGCCTCTAAACTTTCTAACAAATGGTCCTTTCACACCCCGAGCACAGAAGAACCCAGCTCAGACATTAGGCGTCTATATCATAAATCTTGGAAAGTTATAATAATTTGCAATTCCCTCCCTCATCAAAGACAATATTAGCCTAATTTATTATCTCCGTGCGTGTGCGGCTCACAGAGGCTGTGGAGATAAGAGTGTATCAGGAGGGGGATTGATTTTCATTAACTGATTGTAATAAAGATGAACTACCGGGCTTGTGCTCTGACCAAGAGCCACACTTTATTGTAATTGGGCCAATTTATTTCAGGAGCTGCTGCCTCTACTTTTAATGCTCTCTCTCTCTCCGTCCCTCTCTCTTTCTCTCATTCTCATCACTTTATCTCCCTCCTTCTATCCTTTCACCTGTTTCTCTCTTGCACACTTCAATGTTCCCATCATAGCTTTGGCTTTTGTCTCAATATTACTCCTAGTGAGTGTGTGCAATGGAGATTACTGGAACAGTCATTGTTATTATGCACATATAGAGTAGTGAGGTTGTTGGGCTGCCTTGTAACACAACATCTTGCTATATAGGTTTTTGCATGTGGTCATTTTGTACACATGGTTTATGGTGCCCCCTGGTGGAACTGTTACAACCAGGGCACAATATTAGCATCCTGGTAATAACAAACTCTGCCCTCTGTTGACAATCTTCACCACTTTAGGATAAGAACATACAAAATAATCAGTTCTCTGTCATGTGTCTGATTCTGACACCATGTATCATTGCTGTGTCTCCTTTTGCGCTCCATATCTGCCCCTTTCCTCATGAAATTACTTATTCCTGGAGCTTTTGCCCTTGTGTTCCACTTTCTGTGCGTTAGATGATCACACATGGATGCAACAGATTTCCGGACATCACCTCTGGTTCAGTGGATCGTTTTACCTGGATACTGTAGACATGTAGCTATGAGCTGCTGCTGTAATCATAAACACTTCCTTGCTCATCCTTACTCAACGCACATGTCTAGTGTCATTCCAGTATTTCTACACACATAATATTGATTGAACCTACAGTATTTACACTTGTTGGCACTGTTTTTGTGTATTATCTTTTGTGTATTGTTTTTTGTGTATTGTCTTTTGTGTAATGTCTTATTTTTTGTTTGCACTGTCTTTTGTCCTTTTGTCTTGTTTGTCTTGTACTGCACTGTTTGCACCAGGTTGCACAGATGCACTTGATGTATCTAGGACTACTTAATAAGTCCTTATAGCTCTGTCTTTGTTTTATGTAGCACCACGATCCTGGAGAAACGTTGTCTCATTTCACTGTGTACTGCAACTACTATATATGGTTGAAATGACAATAAAAGCTTCTTGACTTGACTTGACTTGACTTGACTTGACTTAACTTGACTTGACCTGTTTGACAGTATACAGTTGTAGAAAAACAATGATTTCTAATCACATTTTCTGGTTTCATCCCCAAAACCAATGGGTTTTCTTTGGAATTGATCGACAATTTTTTTCAGCAGTCAGTACCAATATTTTCTTTTCTTTTTTCTTGTTTTAAATGAACTAACTAAACATTGGTCCTATGGGACGTGCAGTCGTTTCATACACTTTTAATATTTTGATCATTTTAGAATAATGTTGCTGGCAAACTTGACTATAAAATCCCAGTGTCAGTGCTTCCTCCAAGACGATGCATGGCATTTAAAGGCAGTATGCTCTTTCTTGGGTGGACAAAAGGGGGAGCTGGAGCACTTTTATTTAATCACCCCTGCTTGCAGGCTTATTGGCCAGTGCAGATTACCTTCATATCAGATGATCAATGCATCAGCCATGATTTTTGAGTTTGGTTCCTCTTAAGGAATCTCCCTGTACTCCTCATATTGTCTCAGGTAGTTTTTCTTGGCACTGTTGCCTCAAGGCCATTATAAATATTCCACAAAAGCTGCTTTTGCAATCTCTTCTTTTAATGCACTGCAAAAACAATTAAACTAAGCTTTAGTGATCTGTCATTTTCATTGATTCAGGATTTTAAAAAGGTCGTTATTAATCTTAAACAAACTTTAACTAACTCACCAGTTTGCCAGAGGATGAACGTTTATGTCCATTTTGTTGAGTGTAGCTTTTGTTTTGCTTCTTGTAACCTTGTTTTAGTAATAAAATCAGAGAGAATAATAATAATAATAATAATAATAATAATAATAATAATAATAATAACTAGATTTGTAAAGTTCGTCACAACAAACTTTGATGTTGGCTTTGACAAAGTGATCGCAAAGTGCTTTTTGAAGGCGAATGGACATAATGGTTAATGTTACTTTTGGAGGCAAGTGGACAGAAAGCTAGGGTGCTAAAACATTTAGAGGTAATTGGAGACGAGCATGTGATGTCATCCAAATACTCTTGAGGAAGTTCCCCACATTGGGCTGAGTGTTTTGATATGTCACATTTCCATGTTGTGCTAATTTCTTTTTTTCACGTGACGTCACGTGACGTGTCCAGAATACAGGTGAGGCAGTTCTCCTCATTGTGCTGAGTGTTTTGATATGTCACAAGGCTGTGGGACAACCGAAAGGCCAGTCGGTACACCAATTTAAAACTTTGTTCAGAGTATCACCCTAAAGGAGCTGGCCGAGTTTGGTGTAGATAGTTCGAAAGCTTGCCGAGTTTGCTCCAAAGTTTATAATGGGAGTCTATGTGAAAAAAGGCCACTTTGAGACCCGGTACCGGAAATATCAGTATCGGTACTCTTAGAAAAGTAACAAACTTCAGACCAGGGTCTACAACATATCTGAATTTGGTGCATGTAGCTCGAAAGCTCGAGTAGCAATTAATAAAAAGTTGGCTAAGAAAAATAACTCCAGTAGCATAACAGAATGTTGGCTTCTACAAAGCCAACATAATAATGTGACAGTGTTACATAATTGAGACATGAAATGATGGTGTCATTAAACATGGACAGAGCAGCACAGCAGTCAAGGATTTACATGTTTACTATGTAGTTTAAAATTTTTATTGTAAAATTGAAAAAAAGAGAAAGAGAAAAGCCCATTATGCATTTCCTTTTGATGTCTTCTTCTTCTTTTTTTAAAATGTAATCATTAAATAAAGCAACTCATGATCACAGAAATGAAACAACATACATAAACAGATCATAAATAAATAAATAAATAAATAAATAAATAAATAAATAAATAAATAAATAAATAGTGACCCAAACTATATAATTTGGCATGACAATAAATCTATGCAAATACCTGAAAAAAAGTCAACACTGGAATGTCTGGCTTCTCAGAAGAAGACCAAACTGCATCAGTTGCACATCATAAAAAATAATTACTGCACTGTGTCTCGTTTTAAGTTTTGAGCAGAACATGAACTTTACTCTTCTTGTTACCTGAAAAAACAGGAACCAATAAGAAAACAAAAGAAAATAGGAGAAAGAAATAAACGTGCCTGTAAACAGCTTAGTCTCGTTTGGGCTGTAAGCGTGTGACCCGGACTTCCTGCTTCACCCATCGCACACATCCACATGATTTCCCCCAAATCCAGTATACAGTATACAGACTTCCATAGGTTTTTGTGCTGAGAAACCAGAAGTTCAAGACGGTCTTATAAAGCAGAAAACCCACAATCCCACCCTCCCGTCGTCCCCCAGCAGATGCCCCTGAAAGGCTCCTGTGCTCATGTTCCCTAATATACACATTTTAGATCTATAATAAGCTACTTTCCTTAGCATACAAACCATAGGTAATTAATTAAAGAATCATATTGTTAATACGAGTAGTACCGTTAATATACTTTACGCCCCACCGTAAATCACCATCCAAACACCCACCCACCCACCGCCACCACGTGTGAACATGCTCAAACATCACGCTGGGCATCATGGTGAGAAACTCAACTCTGAGCATGAAGAAAGCTGGAATGAGAACACAAATGAGAAATGCTGGTGACTTAGAGCGCTTGTGACTATGAGCAGTGCAACGGCAGTGGAAGTTTTTTTTTTTTTTTAAACTGCAAAAACAAGATAAGCTTCATTCACACTAACACACTCCTCCTCCATCACCCTGATGTTTACTCCATTTTATTCCACTGTCTCGCTGTAATCATATCATGTCTCAAACTTATTAAACTTCAGGCGTGAGTTGCCATTTTTAATTTGCATTAGGCCTGCTGATATGTGAGAGCCAAATTTAATTTGATTTTAATAATTCACATGTCTGAAACGTAGGGATTCGGTGATGTGAAGACGCAGGGTTATTAGAGCACGGATGCCCGAGGGCTGAATATGTGTACAGTATATTACCATGTGAACAGGAGTCTTGCGGAAAATGGCGTTATAACCCGATAAAAACGGCACCCTGTTCAATAGCGACTTACCAATTCCAGTATAAAACATAATGACCAGTGGCAGATCCTCTATACGAGCAAGTTAAGCAAAGCTCCACTATATTAACTGTTCAGCAAATAATTCTTCATTCTGAATTTCATTGAAACTTTAATGACCTCTTCTGAGTGACCAGCGACTGGGAAATGTTTTCCTCACTGACAGATATAAGCTGATATTTCTAACTGTGGTCAAACATCGGAAGCACAACAGGAGCTAATAAAAGACACAATGGCTAAAGAATTATGTTGCTCGCTGTTGGAGAAGGAGCCGTTTTTAAGAATATTCTGTGGCCACCGAGATAGCAAATAATCAGAAGGAAACTGAATACATTTCCCAAACCAAAAACTAAGTGTAAGTGCTGACACTGTGTGTATGATGAACAGAACCAGTTCTTTCTATTGTTAATACTGGGAGAGAGAAACAGGGATTATCGAGTGGATAAAATCTGTATAGCAGAAATATGTGTGCACCACAGTGACCTTGTTTTCCATGTAAATGCTGAGAATATGAAGATAAATGTCGCTCCCTTTTCCATATAGCTGGATTTTCTGTGTTGTAGCTGGATGTTTTCTGGACTGTATGCTGGATGACTGTAAAGTTTAAGACAAGAATGATAGCTTCTCGATTATGTTTTAGACCATGTTATTAATATCGTCCTGCTACACCAGACATCCACGGTCACAAGCCTCTTGTGATTGTGACAGATTTCTTGGTTTGCCAAAAGGTTCAAAATGTGGAAAATGAAATGAAATAAAAACTAAATTAGTTGTTTTTTTTTTTTTTAAGTTCACCCTGTAATCTTCATAAGGAGACTCTACAGTTCAAAACTTGTAACCATGAAGGTAATAATATGAGTGCATGAGCTTTAAGACAGTTGAGAAAAATAAAGCCGAACATGAATATGGAGTGAATAAGAAATAAAAAAAAAACACCTTTTCAGCTCTTTATGTGGGACTCAGTGGACGTTCACCATGTTATAAAGGAATGCAGCTCCATCCACTGACCTTTTGTCAACAGTGTCACTGAGTGTGCTTGTGTGTGTGTGTGTGTGTGTGTGTGTGTGAGTGTGAGTGTGAGTGTTTGTGTGTGCTATTCATCAGACAGAACACCAGCAGCTGCTGTAAGTACATCATGGTGTCGGTGTCTGTGCCCTTTAAACTGCCCCTCACTGTGGCCTTACTAATAGCGCTCATTCTTCATGCTCACTAAAATGCTTTTCGCAGCATTAAGATGTGCCTCATCACTATCTTCATTTATCTAATGACATTTCTGACCTGTATTATTAAACACTGGTCTGGTCTGCATCGATAAAGCAATCCCACGCAGAGCTTGTCTTAAGCTTTTGTTATATAAAGTGTAAAAAAATGAACTCAGTCATGTAATTGATTGTGCAGAAGTGGCCCTGAGGCTGAGGCAGAGGCAGAGGCAGAAGCTGAGCCTGGCCATTTGATCAATACAGGCTGTATGGTAATGATGTGGGGTGTTGGGCTGTAGGTCTCTGGATTACCATAATCCCTGTTAAAGGACCCTTGAGGCTTTAAAACAGAATACTGTAAGATTTGGCTAAGCTGAGAAGCTGAAAAGACGTCTTTTAGACCAGGGTCAGAGTCAGCTGAGGAAAAAACTCACATTAGTCAATATTTCAGTAATATAATGACTTAGATAAAGAGCTCCTGTTCACACAGTGTGCCCGCTGCTGAGAAAGGGCTGAAGGGAAATAAAATGAACACACTGGCAATCTGGTTCTTGTTAGTTTTAGTTTAGATGTAAGCTCCATGTTCTCTTAGCTAACTCATTCTTTTAAACTGTTTGTAGTTTGTAATAGTTTTAAAATTGTATTTCTAATCTCTATTAGTTAAAACAACGCAATGGCGGGGATGTTATAGCCTGGTGGTTAAGGTGTTGGATTACAAATCTGGAAGGTTGTGTGTTCAAATCCCAGGTTCACCCAACTGACACTGCCGGGCCCCTGAGCAAGGCCCTTAACCCTCAAATGCTCAGTTGTATAAAATCTAAGTTGCTCTTTTAAGGGTGTCTTCCAAATGTTCTGATGTAAAGATGGTTAATGTAGTGCTGATATTTTGTCCTATATTTTGTAAAAGAGTAAATTATTATTATTACCCTTTAGTTTATATCATGGAAAACGAATCAAGTTTTCATTAACAAACTGAGTAGTGTTAAGGAACTAGGAGTCCAGCGTTAGCATGAGTAACTTCAGTACAAAGCTAATGACGCAAACGGCAGCAATAACACTGATCGTTTATGGGAAATTGTGCACTTCATTATGCCTGAACTCTAATATGTATTAAACCCTGATACTGTGGTTTGGATTGTCCACAGAACATGCAGGTATTACTACTCCGTATTTTAATGTCTGATTGCTAAATGAAAGGAACGTGTAAGTTCAACCAGGTCAGTGAGTGTCATTTCTCTGGCATGTGTGCTTCAGTTTAATGTCTAAATAAATGTGAAGGTCAGAGGTGGAGCTGAAAGGCAGTGGGTCAGTGCCACACGTCCCAGACAAAGAGTTTAAATCTCTGTTGATGAAAAATACCCCAACGTGCCCATAACAATCACCCATCCACATATTCTACTCCTCTAAAATAGTATAGCTTTTAAAATACTTTTTTTCTTCTTCTTTTTTTCTATTTTGTTTAAATATTCTGAAACCCACTAGTTATAAATGTAAAAGGAAAAGAAATCAAAATCTCTTTCCTCTTCCAACCTGAAGCAAGTATTTCCTCTTAATGTTTTTTTTTGTTTGTTTGTTTTTGTTTTTTTCAAACATGTAACATCATTAGTAGTAGTTTGTCATATTAGTATCGTCATTAATACTATATATTACTGTCGAACAATAAAAAGGTTTTTGGTCCTTTGGTCCCTTGGAGTGAAAGATTTTTCAGTTGCACTGTACCTCTGGAAACCTCCGTGACCACAGAAGGCCAAAAGTCCTGCGCTTGCTCAGAGACATGACGATATTTGAAAGGAAACAGAGAAAGAGAATGAAGGTCTGCCAGTGGTTAAAAAGAGCTTTTTTTTCCTTTCCACTGCATTTTTCCTTGATTTTCAAGTTTTAACCCTCATTAGTCCAGTATCGTTAAAAGCTGGAAGCGCCTCTTCCATAATATAGCACATGTATATAATATGTATATAGAAATCTATGTTGTTCTTGCTGCTTTTTTTTTGTGTGTGTTTGTTTGTTGCGTATTTGTTGACTCAGTCTTAGTGAGAGAAGTTCTGTAGCTTAAAAGTTCTTGTCTTGTGGTCTTGTGGGCTTTTCCACCATGATTCTGCTTTGACTTTCTCACTATGCCGGGCTGCTTGTAGTTAGTCTGTTGTGAGCCGCTTCTCCTGCATCTCTCCGACTCGAACGAACGTCTTCATAAATGCTGATATGTCTTCGAAAAAAAGCCTTTCATCTTCTTCTTCTTCTTTTTTTTTCATCTTTTTTTTTATTTTGAAAGAAAAAAAAATCAAACTCCTTTTGAGATTTCACTTTTCAAAACCTATGAAAGATGAAAAACAAACAAGCAAACAAAAAAAAATAGATAAGAGGGAATTTACTTCAAAATCATTGTACTGAATGGTAGTGCTGAGAAAAGGCTAAGGAAAGGTTTGTGTACTTTGTGTTCACTCGTTTTTAGTTTTAAAATATTAACAGGATGCTTGCATATTTCTCCATTCCTTGTTCTCATTCATTTGGAAGACTTGCCTTTATCATCAGTTTAATCCCTGATTATGCCACAACATCATCAGTGCCCATGACTTTTTACTGGCATGGCGTCTCCCTGCCGCTCCCCTGCACAGCTCTTGTGCCTCAGGATGGTGTCCCACCTCCCACATGGGAAGTGCTGATGTATGCTAATACACATCACTGTATGCTCCATTACAAACAGCAAGAGGCTGACAGTAAAGGAGATCAACACGTAGGAAGGATTTTCCGGGTGCTCAAATGTAGAATATTTAATTGAGCCCAAATCGTCTTTCATGAAAATCTCTTTTCCAAAGCGAAAAATTAATGAACACAACATACACAAACCAATTAAACAAATTATTTTACAAACTAAAAAATTTCAGATTACACATTTAACTGAGGAACATTTGTTTTTTTAAAAAATAAAAAATCCAAAGCTGTCAAATGTCCACTTAAAAGATTTGAGGGAAAAAAAAACATTTGTGACCTACATCCCCAATCCCTTTTCTCATTATTTGTCCTTGACCAGGCCAGATTAATGTCGTGCTGCGGTGTGTGTGTGTGTGTTACCTGTGCTGTAGCTCTGTGTGTGTTGGAGCAGTGTCAGTAGGGGCGGCTGGCGTCCTTCGGCCGTTTTAACTGGACTTTCAACCTCTTCATGCCAATCTGAAAGCCATTCATGGCCTGGATAGCGGCCTGCGCGCTTGCTGGGTTGTCGAAGCTCACAAAGCCTGCAAATCAGCACAAAGACGATGGAGGAGTGAGGGCACGTTCATTCACTGCGGACATGATAGATGAGCACTTGTGGTTTGTGGCTCTCTGGATGTGTGGTCTTCCTGACATGTTTCTCTTTGGGAGTGGATTGCAGGATTAAATATTCACCTGAAAATAAATATAAAATCTTTATTCCTGGTTTATAAATTAGGTGTAAGTTTGAGTGTGCATCGTTCAAATATTCGCTAGTGCACTTCAGGTACATCTAGTTCAATATGTCTCCCTGTAGATGCTTAAAATGTTTATTAATTTCATGAACATCGAAGCTAAACAAGTTCCGTCTCTCTTAAAATGGTTTCCTTTCGTATCTGTGAGTTGATTGTCATGAGCTGCATCCCAAAATAGCTTAAAAACTCTGAGCTTATGTTAAAAAGTATTCACTGATCTAGAAGATTCAGAAAACTGTAATAATCGAATAGTACAGACTGATCCAGCAGTGTAAACTCTTATAAAACTTGCATTACAAATGCAACAGAACGAAATATAAGAGCCTATCAGGTGCAAAAATTTAAATGTAGGTAAATTTGCATATTCATTAAATACGTTGATGAATTTTTTTGACAAGGCTTAAAATGTATATGTATTTTGGTCTTTTTCTGTTGTCCAATGACGTTTTAAAGCTCATTATTATTCCACAGGCTTATTATTATAAATGAGGCCGATGTGAATATATGGTTTTGCAGCCTAAACTCTCTGACCTGCATGAACCACTTAGTCTCAAGCGAGCGTTTGAAAGCATTGTAAAAGCTTCATGTTATGCATATGCAAGGAAAAGCAGCGACTATTTCCAAAGGTCACTGTAAGTGGATCACACACACTTGTCACAGCAGATGCCAGCTCGTCCCTTTCGCGCTCTAAAAACCGAACCTCAAAAGCCAGTGACCAGAAACTGTAGCTTGGTGTTGATCCAGCTGCTGCATGCACGCTCGCTGAGGAGCTGCTGCTGAACCATGAAAATCAGCCAGCTCTTGTCTTGTCCTTACTCTCCTCTGAGTGGACCACGGATCGTCCTTTTCGTGATTACGTGCATACGATATGAAATGAGCCTTGGCGAGGTGGATGAGAAGGACAAAAAGCCACATCACTCTGTATACGTCAGAGCTTTATTTCTAGCCATCTCATTCCAGCTCTTCCTCAGTGGATTAATTACAGCACTTGAGTGCAAACACCTCTGACCTGACACTGTATTTTAATTACTTACTGTATAAGTCAACACTGCTGGTAGCTTTTCTTTTCTTTTCCCCTCACACACTGCTGTAATTAAACTCTCTCTGGAGACGGTGGCCCTGCAGGAATAGTGGCCCAGGACAAGCCATCCCCCCGGGGTGACCCCACACACTGATCTATAATGGTCCAGTCTTTTCAGAATGGCCATGTTCTGGTTTAGAATCCCACACAATACAGTAAAGTTGAACTGCGAGGATTTTTTTGTCTCCTTCTTCTCTTTTTCACAATAGAGCCTTTTCACACAAACAGCTTTGTATGCAAGACCGCAGACTCCCCATTGATATCCATTTAAATTCAAATGCTCGTAAAATGAGCGCTCCTCATTTCTGAAAAGTTCCTGCTTCAATGTTAATTTGAAACCTCAGATAACCTGCTCCTTTCCACCATTGAAATTCACACTTTTCATATTCATTATTAATAAGAAAGGTTCATAGGCAATTATCACAGGTCTTGGATTAGTATGCAATTTACATCTCTTGTCTAGGTGAAACTTTCTCCTGTAATTTCTTTCAGTGATTTGACTTTGTTGTGTTCTATGAAACGATTCGTATTATAATGTGTTTTAAAAGAACGAGAAGGAATTGTATAGACTAAAGAGGCTAAGATTATATATTGTATTTATTGTGTTTACACACGCACACATACACACACACACACACACACACACACACACACACACACACACACACACACACACACACACCAGCGATTTTAAAAAAGCGCTTGTTAAACACTTACCGAAGCACTTGCTCTGGTTGGTGGCTCTATCCATGAACACCTTAGAGGAGATGACCGTCCCGAAGGGCAGGAACATCTGCATGAGTTCATTATCACCAAACTCTTGTGGTAGGTGGTAGATGAAGAGGTTGCAGCCCTCAGGGCCTGAAGAAACACATTAGCATTAGATTAGAAACTGATACTGGTGCCCATTTACTCATAATCATATCAACATCTGATACCACATGATACCGTGTGACATAAGCCTAGTGTTGGCTGTCACGCTAATAAACAGACGACACAAAATGATAGCAATCTAGATGTATTTTATGACTGCAAACTAAACAAAGCAGACTGCAAGCTTTGTACTATGAGAATATCAAGAGGAACTACAGCGTCTTCCCACAATACAAGTAACCTGATTAAACCTTTTAAACATAAGAGTCAGCACAAGGGGTTTGTTGCTAGCAGCCTACAGTAGCAAGCAATGTAGCTAGGTTCACCATCTCAACACTAAATAGGTGAAAATTCCAGCTCTAAACCCGGGTACTGTTCTTGACGATCAGTAACTATCATTCATTGACAATGAGGGATTCCAACAAAAGGAAATATATTTTATTAACAGACCCATTAAAGCCTGATTTGATCTAATTTGACTAACGCAGCTGATAAATGCACTTCATTTTAAAATCATGGAGATAACATTATAAATAATTCGACTAGTAGCCTAAGTGCATGTGCAATTATGTGCGGTATTAGTAAGAGTTAAAGAACAGGTGCCATGACAGCTCTTAACAAAATAAGACGTAGGTTAGTTACTTTGTGCTCAGAATGTAGGTGAGTATTGGGTTATCAGTATATTAAGCGTCAGGGTCACTACTGGTGTCAGTATTGGAAACAGTATTGTTGTCAGATATTGGGATCAGAACAGGGATCAATATTGGGGTCAGATATTGGGAACGATATTAGGATTGGTATCAATTCATACTCATACTCGATCTGACAAATTATATACATTATCAATCCACCGCTGTTATCCCGGTGGAAGTCATTACTCGCAAAATTTAAAAAAAAAAAAAAAAAACGACATGAAATGCTGTATATTTGTATGTGTAGATTTTGTGGATTTTACAAATCAAACTTGACACCAACAAATGTGGGTTACATCGTAGTACGGATGAGAGCTTTCGATTAAACAGTGAGAAAAATCACACTGGCAATAAAAAGTATTTGCAAACATTTACAAACAATTGGAAACACACTACTACACAGTGGGGGAAGTCGTGGCCTAATGGTTAGAGAGTCTGACTCCTAACCCGAAGGTTGTGGGTCCGAGTCTCGGACGGCCACGACTGAGGTGCCCTTGAGCAAGGCACCGAACCCCCCCCCAACTGCTCCCCGGCCGCCGCAGCATAAATGGCTGCCCACTGCTCTGGGAGTGTGTTCACGGTGTGTGTTCACTGCTGTGTGTGTGTGCACTTTGGATGGGTTAAACGCAGAGAACAAATTCTGACTATGGGTCACCGTACTTAGCCTTATGTCACGTCACTATTTCCAAAACCTTATGCTTTCCACTGATGAGTGGAAGAGTAGAAGTGCAGTACCTTGTATTGTTCCTTGGAGTTTAGGGGTTAAATACATCCTGATGTTCCACCTCTGATTATTGTATATACGTGTGTGTTTGTTAGTTGTTTACAGAAAGAACAGAATCTCACCCTCACCTTCCCTCTGCTGCTGCTGCTGAATGACCTGCGGTGGTGGTGGCAAGCTTTGGCCAATAGGGGTCAGTGTGGTCGCCGGGTAGATCGCTGTGAAACAAAGACCAAGGATGCAGTAAGTCCAAGCAGACTAAAAAACTAATGATCCCTGTCATACAACACTGAATGGTAGGTTCAGGATGAAAAAATGTACTAAAGTTTCCCCTTAAATAAGGAAAGTGTGTGGCATCACAGACAGGGCATCACACCTGAAAATCACAGAACGGAAGCAGTGACTTTGACGTTTAGCAAAATCCTGCACTGGAGAAACATTTCATGATGGACTCTATTAGAGAGATGGCCATCTCATTTAGTGGGCCAGACCAAAAGAATCAGTGTAGTGGCCGATAAAAGGACAACCAGTTTAAGTTCGTTAATTTATTGGCATTTATCTCGAAAGATACGCTTTGAAAAGACAAATGTGTTTATACTGTACATCATTATAGGTGAACAGGCTGCAATTCACTACACAAACCCCATTTTATAGCCTTATGTAAGTATCCACCTCATTAAACTATTCACCATTTTGTAGTGTTACAACCTGGAACTGAAAAAGACTTAACTGAGATAATATGTTCAATTATTTTTGTTTACTAATGAAGAATGACATGTCATTATCACATTCTGTCAGAGTTTTCTGGCTGCCTGGCAAAATAATGGAGACTTTTTTCTCAAAAAAATTTCAATTCAGAACACATTTACTAAATTAATTTATCGGGCCAGATAAGAACATTTATTGAGCTGCTCCAGGTGTGTGGGTCTTATATTAGACACTCCTGATCTAGTAGAAGCTCAGTATTTTTCAAACCTTAATGTCAAAAAGCCCTAGCTGTTCCATCTCCCAGACTGAAAGGTTAAATTCAGTGAGAACGCAGGCAAAGGAGCTCCAACACTCGGTTTGTGTGAACAGCAGTTTAAAGGCATTACTGTACCGTGTATCATTACCCTGAATATTTGCAAGATATTGCCAAATATTTATTTATCAATAACTATGGCAGTGTGAAGGATGTCTGTTTCATAAGGTGAAAAGGGTGAATAGTGTGAGCTACAGAATACCTGTGTACTGTTGCACCCCAGTGAAGGCCTGCTGCAATGTGTCTGCAGCAGTGGGGCTTTGGGTGGAGTACGGAGGCAGACCGTTGGCATACACAGCTTCCACTGCTGGGTGTCCATTGGGCTGGTGAGGGATGCCAGTAAAGCCGTTAACAATTGGAGTGACGATGCTAGGCACGGCTGAAGACGTGAGGCTGGCAGGAGGTGAGCTAAGGCCTGTTGATGTAAAAAGCATAATAACTCTAACACAAGATTCACTCTACATCTAACATTTAACAAACACGTTCAAACAGAAAGCACTGGAAGCTGACAGAAATTACAGATTCATTTTAAATCTGCAAATAGCAAGTATTTTCAGCATTGTTGCATGTAATGTACGGGCAGCGATGGCTCAGTGATTAAGGCTCTGGGTTAATGATCAGAAGGTCAGGGATTCAAAACCCAACCAACTATAAACTGACACTGTTGGGCCCTTAATCTAGGCCCTTAACCCTTTGTGCTCCAGGGCCCCAGTATCATGGCTGACTCGCCTCTGACCCCTGTGGATATGTAAAGGGTAAGAATTTTACTGTGCTATAATGTATATGTGATAAATAAAAGCTTCTTCTTCATATAGTATGCAGTTATACTGGTTCCCGTCATGTGTCTGGCTGTTAGAGCCATGCACATAGAGCAGGGTTCGGAATGGTGGAGCTAAGATCTAGTTGAGATGTTCTGCTCCAATGAAACGGCCCTCTGGAGTGACAATGTTTCCAGTGTGGGTGTACTTAGTCATGGACACAACAGGCAGTGTATCATCTTCAGACATATTGAGTCTTTATTAAATTAGTTAGTTATGAATTGTCAGTTGTGGCAATTTAGACAGTACTTTACACCAACCATTTCCTCTATTAAATCCCAGAGGTGTTCTTCTACACCAGCTCTCTCTCTCTCTCTCTCTCTCTCTCTCTCTCTCTCTCTCTCTCTCTCTCTCTCTCTCTCTCTCTCTCTATCCCACACACACACACACAAACACAGTTAATCAATCTGATGCAATTCTTTGTCTATATATTCTGCCTGAATACTGATGTCTTCAGGACTTTTTGAATAAAAATTGACCTCTTCAGAAATAAAATATATCTAAATATACTGAAATACTGATTCTGTGAGCTGTATATATATACATATATATATATATACTGTATATAAACCTCACCAATGAACAATCATACAACACCAATTGAAGTCTCAGATTATATAGTTGTGACCATTCGGATGGATTTGAACTGTAGAATCAGACAATTTGCAAAATTATGTATCTTCAGCAAACTATGAGGAATTCTGTAGATTCTTTCAATGTAGATTCCCCTAAAGCTCCAGTACTCCATCTCCACCTACTACACACCACGTTGATGAATTAGCCGTTGTTTCCAAACCCTGAGAGACCGCCGGTGTCTGGGTAGATCTGGCGGCCGAGCTAAGCACAACCACACGTGCACTAATACAGCAGGCAATAATTCAGCCTCTTCATCACTGTACTGCAGCTTGTCTGATTTTTCTAAAAGTGCCCTAGAGGATTTTGAGAGCGAGCAAGATGCTTCACGCAGCACTAACTCTAAGCTTATAGAAGCACCACACACATGTAAGGGAACGGAGATTTCTAGTGAAAGTGTGACACAGCTGAGAATGGACGTGATTATAAATCTATTTACTCAGCATGTTTGAGCAAACAGAGCTTCGGAGCTTTATGAAACAAGTCGATTCTTCTACGAAGCAAACACACCACATGTGCTAAATCGAATCTTCCTCATCCAGTGCGTGAGCGATCACAAATGGAAGTGAGGCAGATCAGAGCTGTCGTGTCATTTATCACTGAAACACATTGAATTTTTCAGCAAACATCCTTCACTGTGACATGTATGTGGCTGTGTATGAAATGGAACGGTACACGTGCTGCTCTTTACACACCTTCAGTGAAAATTAAACATATATTAAACAGATTCACACATTTTGATGTGTTTTCCTCACCCTCAGACAGACATTGATCCAGCTCCTCCATTTGCCCCAGGAGTAGATTAGAATTATTATTATTATTTTTTTGGTGTGAAACTCGTGTTTGAAAATGGTAATGGAAATAATTTGATAGATGAATATTTTGTAGGGAAAAAAAAAATCTGTCACCGACAGGCTGGTAATGTACCGTGTAATTATTCCACAAATATTCCTTAACCTTCTGTTAAGGAAGTGTAATTGTGTTTGCATTATTGAAGTCTTCTCACTGTCAGTGGAGAGAATATGGTAGAGGAATTACTCTCCATATGGTCTAAATAAAATTTAGCATGCAAATTGTACATATGCAAATATTAGAAAATTAAATAGTACTGCATTTATTTATTTCGTCTTTATATATTTATTATCTGTTAGTCCTCTAGCCTCCATTTGCTTGTGTCCCCCAGCTGCACTGTCTCAAATGTCCTCGACTCATTTTTACCAGCTATCATTTTGTCAGTTTGGAAAAACAAACAAATAAAAAAAATTAAGTCTCAAGGTGAATGCCACCAAGCAGGTGATCAACAGAAATGATCCGAGCCTCTGCTCCGGCTCACAAATAGTCTGTCAGACACCTCATTAACTCAAATTGTTGCTTTAAACACAATGTCATGAATATGTTCATGCACACAGCACTTCTGCTCCATCTGTAGAGACTTCAGGACAGAGAGTTCACCCTCAGAGGAATCTACACACTACAGATGTTTAAATATAGATGAATAACACAGCCAGTGTGTTCTACACTATTCTACCCTCCATTAAATACAGACCCCAATGATAAGACCTCTAAACTTCCTTTCGCTTACTTGACAAAGCCACGATTTCAGAGACAGCTTAGCTTTAGATGCTATATACTGCACAGCTAGTGCCATTTCTCATCAAAGCTAAATAAAAAACACATCAACAAGAGACAAAGTACACATGGCACAAACAACGTGCTAGAATCAACACAGACTAGAGGAATAAAAAGAAGCTTTAATGCAAATCATTCAAATTCAGTTCCGTATATGACCATACGATGATGGTGTCTTAGAGGATGACTCTGCCTCATCCTTCCCCATTCTCGCTGAATGGCTTGATCAGCATGTACATGATAGAAATCATATCCTAAAGCTTTGACACTCAGCAGAACACAAGTAAATACATGTGGGACATTTTGCTCTCTACACCACCATCACCAACACCGACTGAGACGATATAATCTGGCAGAACGGTGTTCATCTCCTGAGGACTTATGTAGAAGTGCAGTGCATCTGCTCTGGCTGCTTGTAGTGGCTCAACACCATATTAATACACTTTATGCTGTTTTTCTTTAATGTATAGTGTTCATCACTGTGCGTCACAGTACCGGTACATGCTCTAATAGAGGGTACCATCTGGCTGAAAGTGTACACACCATCAAGCTTAAGTGCTTTACATCTGTTGATAGAGCAGCCGTGCTTTTGTTTTCCAGAAGCCCTCTGCACCTTTCATATCATGCAATGGGCTGATACTCAAGTGTGTATGTGTGTATGCTTGGACGTGTGTTTTAAAAGCCCACAATCTGTCCTGAAGTCATTAATAAATGTGTATTTGTTCGATATTTGTAAGTCATATAACATCCAATGATATAATTAAAGACGTTTATACCACAGCATTGTCGTATTCTTAGCTGTATGTGATTGGGGAGTTTTTTTTAGATGTATAACTGAACTGCTTCAAAGGTATTATAGGCGTTATCATTACTATTGTATCTTAAACAGGAACCTGTACTGTTGAGTAGTATGCAGGTTTCATTAGATGGTAATATACATTTTTTTGGAAGGAGTCTCCAGTGTCAGTGCTTTGTAACAGTCAGAGATAAACTCTAGGTGCGATCACGCTAGACTTCCAGCATGCAGAATTTCTTCAGAAACTCCTGAGAATATAAGCAACAACTGTTTTCCTCATGTCATTTCAGGGTGTTTTTCTTTGCTACTGTCACTTCTGGCTTGCTCATTAGAGATAAATATGATTTTAATGTAAACATTTTATAATATCTTAATTTTTTTATATTTCTGTAAAGCTTTTTAGTGACAATGTCCACTGTTAAAAGCACTATACAATTACAACTGAATTGGATGACATCACATGCCAAATAGCCGTGTTTTTTTAATTCACATATGACTTTTGACGTTTTTATCTGTTTTTGTGATATACGCTGTTGTATAAAGCTGATGGTGCGACATGGCTGTAATCAGTGATTCCCCAGTCTTGGCTTTTCTAAAGAGGTCAAGCAGTGACATGTTGATCTTCTTTAGTTCTTCACATGATATGAATTTGCATGTCAGTTCAGCTCGTCTCACGTTTAGCTCGTCTCTCATTTATCTCGTCTCTCATTTAGCTTGTCTCCAGCATTCACGTGTGTATGAACAGAAGTCAATGGATTGAAAATGGTGATCTCCTGCAACTTGTCATTTATAACGCAACATCTTTTGTTATTCAAACCCTTATTTCTGACATCACACATAATGCTCATAAAGCTTAATATTTGCTCTGTGTGTGTTTGTGTGTGTATGAGAGAGAGAGGGAGAGACTATACGATGCAGACATGTTGAATAAAACCAGAGCTGTTGTCTGCCTGATGCAAATGAATGAACGAGTGAATCTTATTTATTGTAGTCCTTGGAATATTCTCGTATGGGATTAATAATGCAACAGCCTCCAACGGCTTCAATAATAGAAGGCAATCAGTGGAGCGGAGGACACACAGGAGCATGTCGAATGGGGCGTATATTTCAGCTCTTCTTCGGACAACACCAGGACCGCACGATCTCTTTCAATTAAGTCAGCGTAAGAAAGAACAATTTGCCTCGGCAGCTGTGTGGCATATTAATATGACACGGATCGCAGACAAAAATAAATACATAATAATCAAACATCCTCGTTTTGGCATTTAAACAAACAAAAGATTCCTAACATCGTGACATGACTGGAATCTATTATTTAGCTATTCCAGAGATAAAGTGTAGTGTTCAAGCAGCTGTATAGAAACTGCTGACAGAAACAAACTCGATGCAAAGCAGTGACTTTTCTAGAAAACCATGCATCGCTTGGGCCAAACATGCCTGAACATGTGGCACAAGCTGCTCTAGAAAAGTTGCTGCTTTGCATCGAGTTTGTTTCTGTCAGCAATTTCGGTGATGATGTCTGAGACTTGACAAGATGTCTGACAAATTGAAGTGTCTGTCTAGTGTGTAATCTTAAGAGCAGAATGAGAAGATCTGCATGTAGCATCACGCACGGATGCACTCAGCCTTCAAGAGAGGACTTGCCTAACAATCTCACGTGTTACATTTAATTGGCTAGCTTGCCCCTTTCTGAACAGCGGCTTGTCACAACCGAGTCAAAACCTCAGATGGTATGAAGCTCTTTTAAATGCTTGGTGTGTGTTTCTCCTTTTTAGTGCACTGAAATGTTGAATTCAGTCCGTCAGTGGACTTCAGGAACATTTAAGCTGTTGATACAAACCGTTTTATGCTTGTGTATTCTTAATGCAGATGCAGAGGTGGTCTGCTCTAGCAGTCTAATGTGTGTGTGTGTGTGTGTGTGTGTGTGTGTGTGTGTGTGTGTGTGTGTGTGTGTGTGTGTGTGTGTGTGTGTGTGTGTGTGTATGTGTGTTTAAACTGTAAGATTGGGTACATAAAGGACTCAAAGGGACAGAGGTATGTAATAAAAAAAATTGAATTGAATTAGGAAGAAACAAAGAACAAAAGGACATGCAGAAAGAAAGAAAGAAAGAAAGAAAGAAAGAAAGAAAGAAAGAAAGAAAGAAAGAAAGAAAGAAAGAAAGAAAGAAAAGGACTTGAGAAAACAGATAAGAATTACTTTGGAGTTTACAGGTAAAGGTAAAAAGAAAAAAAATAATGTAATAAAATGATGATAAAAATAATAAAAAGAACAAAAGAAGGGAAAGAGATAAAAAAGAAATAATAATAATAATAAAAATAAGAAGAAGAAGAAGAAGAAGAAGGAGGAGGAGGAGGAGGAGGAGGAGGAGGAGGAGAAAAAGGAGAAAGAGGAGTAGAAGGAGAAGGAGAAGGAGAAGGAGGGGTAATGATACAGGATTTGCTCCAGTAGAATAAGTGAGTGTGTTAGAGATGTAGATGTTATTAGACATCTACTCTAGAGCAGTGGAGAAGTAAAGACATGTGCATGGCTGTGTGTTTTTCTGCTTCCACACGCAGCTCATTAAAGCTTGTATAATTGCAGGTGCTGACCAACTACAGGAGTTAGATCATGTGTGTGCTCACAGCAGGAAAAATAACATGAACCTCAGTCTCTCAGCTCACAGTGGTGACATGCAGACCTGTACTGAGTGAATCCCTGCCTTCCCCCTGTCCCCTGTCCCAGTAAGAGAGGAAATGAAGCGCAGTTGCTCACCCAGAGGCTGATGAAACTCACCCGACACCGGGGTCATGGGAGTGGGAGGGAGGCTGTTGATGTTCAGCGCCCCCATCTGGTGGATCTGTGTGGCCGGAAACGCCACGCTGGGCGTCAGGTAACCACCGTGACTGGCGGCCATGAGGGCTGCCTGCTGCTGCATCAGCTGTGGAAGAAGAGCAGGAGAATAGAGGTTAGGAGAAGGAAGTGGGCTATACTGAAGAGTGATGGATGGCTAATGCTCGCGAGGGTGGAGGAGAAAGTGGAGCGGAAAAAGAGTGAAAAATGTGTCAACCTATGTTTAGGGAAAGAGAAGCGTTCATCTTGCCAGTGAAGCAGCTGTCACAAACCTTCAAAAACATTTCTGTAGCTGTAGCACTCGCTCTTTCTCATGGAGGGACTCATGTATGTATCCCTGGAGTTCACAGCTACAGAACTGGTCTGGATTCCTGTTTCTCTTTTTGATTTAAACAGAATCGGTTTCTTCATGCTGGTGTGTGTTGTGTGATGATTTGCGGTTTTATCCATGATTATTTTTTTATTGAATACAAGATTTATTCATTTTAATTTCATATAATTTGACTCTTGTAATTGTCTTTGTTCACATCAGATGTGTGTGTGTGTGTGTGTGTGTGTGTGTGTGTGTTTCTTGGGTCAGTCCTTGCTCCTGTCTTTCTCTTTTCTACATGTTGCCGTATGTGTACGGAATTATAGACATCTGACAAACTACATCACACTTCAGATGCTCAGCAAATGACAGAAGAATGAAGACAATCTGGGTCTGTAGTCAAACCCCTATAGTCATTTTAGCTAAACATAAGGATTAATGATGCTGAAGGGAATCTGTAGGTCAGTAGCTTTTGTACTGATTACGTCTACTGGAAGTCAGATCAGCTTATTAAACTGGTGAAATCAGACCTGCAGGATTAGATAGATAAGAATGGGCACCGCTGGTTTAGACTATAGACTATAGACCCAGTTTTGTTTACATGCCTCTCTCTTTTTTCATTTGCTGCCAAGAAGAGCAACTGAAGCGTCTTGTAGCTCGTCAAATATCCATAATTTCCTCATCATCGGTGATACAGCTTGAGAAGAATGTATAGCATTGCCATTCTCGATATTACCGCATCTATTAAGAAAATGTTTCCATAATGAGTTCTGTCTATGTAGAGAACAGATAACCGAAACCAAAAGCTCCTCTTTTGTCCTATTATTAGGTTAATACATTATCATGAAATGGCAGAATTAATCAGGAAGTCATCTTCAGCTCAGTGCTAGTGGCGATACTGTGAGGCGCACGCTACTCCACGTGCTAAACACTCCCTCTGCATCCAGTCCCTGCATGAGCAAAAAAGCCAATTATTTTCCCACAATGCCCCTGTCAGAGGTAGACTGAAAGTGACCATCCTGCCATCCACTGGCACCTCACGCTTCACTCACACTGTCTATTAACTCCAGCTGCCAGTCCCTTATTTTCAGCAGTGTGACCAGTGAGAGGCAGCTGCATCTGAAAGAGCAGGAATGGCCGAGTGAAAGGAAGACAGAAAGAAAAACTAGAAAAAAAAGAGAGAGAAGAGAAAAGGTTAAGAAAGCAGGAAAGAAAGGAAGAAACAGAAAAAAGTAGAAAGAAAGAGAAAGCTACAGAAAAAAATGAGACAAAAGAGAAAAGGACAATTGAGTACAACTGAAAAAAAGAGGGAGAATGAGAGAGTGGAGAAATAAAACTATACAGGAAAGAAGTAGGAAAAAGTAACAAAGAACAAACAAAGGTGGAAACATTCTAAAATTATATAAGGGAGGGAAGGCAGGAGGGGGCGCGGTGGATTAGTGGTTAGCACGTTTGCCTCACACCTCCAGGTTCGGGGTTCGATTCCTTGTGTTCCTTGTGTGTGTGGAGTTTGCATGTTCTCCCCGTGCCTCAGGGGGTTTCCTCCGGGTACTCTGGTTTCCACCCCCGGTCCAAAGACATGCATGGTAGGTTGATTGGCATCTCTGGAAAATTGTCCATAGTGTGTGATTGCATATGTGAATGAGAGTGTGTGTGTGTGCCCTACAATGGGTTGGCACTCCGTCCAGGGTGTATCCTGCCTTGATGCCAGATGACGCCTGAGATAGGCACAGGCTCCCCGTGACCCGAGTAGTTCGGATAAGCAGTAGAAAATGAGTGAGTGAGTGAAGGCAGGAAGGAAGGTACTGTAGGTTCAGGAAGAGAGAGAAAAAGAATGAAAGAAAGAAAGAGAGAGAGAGAGAGAGAGAGAGAGAGAGAGAGAGAGAGAGAGAGAGAGAGAGAGAGAGAGAGAGAGAGAAAGAAAAGGCAGAAAAAAGTTTAGAAATAGGGAAAGGAAAAGAAAAAAGATTGATTGTAGCTACACGAGGAGGAATAATGTAAGCCACTTGGTCAGGGGGAATGTGCAGGTAGTGCTGCTGTGTGTCCTACACTGACACACTGATGTACTGAATAAGTTTACATTATAGCTAGAATGAGAAAGTTTCCTCTTCCCTCTCGCTCGATAAGTCGAGTCAGTGTGACAGAGTAATCAGGACGTATTGTAGCCATCTCATGGCCCGGGCCTGGGCTCTGAATGAAACTTGCAGAGTTAAGCTGACTGAAGCTAGCTGCCTGCCAGTGTGCTAATGCTCTTTAAACACACAGAGCGACAGGCGTGTGGACAGCGCAGAGAAAGAAGCTGAAGCCTTCCATATTCAAATTTCTCAGCATGCACAGCTTGGCTAATATCCCTTTTCATGGCGACGTCCAGATTGCTTCAGATAACAATGTGCCGTTTTGTTCTGCTCTTCAGGAATTATAACACAGCAAATTGGAGGCTCGAGCATGTAATTACGTCGGGGGGAAGTGAGCAACATCGATTCGTTCTTGGGTGAGGAAAAGGAAGGAAGAGGAGGGGGGGTGTGAGGAAGAATGGTGCGGGGGGGGGGGGACAAAAGTCCATCGACTGGCTGCACTGACAAGAGTACTCAAAATCTCACAAGCAATTTCTTTGCTTTCACTCCTAAATCCGCAAACGGTTGGTCCGCTTTAGAGGGGTTTTAGAAGAGATAGCAGACGTCTGCTACCAGGGAATTGTAGCTTCCACAGAGTCATCATCATCAGGGTCATAACCCTTCCCAGAATGGTGCAGATTGGTGCAGAATGGCGATGTCACCAAAAGAAGTTTCCTCAGTGACAGCACACTTTATCATCTAGGCATCAGGTTTTTTTTTTTCATTCCTGGCTGCTGGTATTGGATGGCATTAGGTAATCACCTCTTTATCACACACCAATTATCCAGGCAGCTGTGCTCTGAGGCTGCTCTACCTCCACCTGAATCGCACACATCCTCAACAAGCTGAGTGCAGTCCACACCAGCCACTGAGGGCAAGTGATACAGAGATATGGGAAAAAATAGACTATGCTTATTAAAGTCTCTCGTCGAATAGACGGAGAGAAGCAGAACAGCTGAGCGTTATGTGTCCGGGTCTTCATCAATGACATTTGAAGAATTCGGCAGGAAGGAGTCGGTGTTAAGTCTGTAATGAACTTGGAAACGACGCTGACCTATTAGTTCCTCAGGAGCTCTTGGTTGCACAATTCCACTCGACTACAAACTGTTGTAGAAAGGACATTATTTACATTTACATTATTTATTGTCCAGTGCCATCTGAATGAGGATGAGGTTCCCTTCTAGACCTGGTTCCTCTCCAGGTTTCTTCCTCATATCATCTCAGGGAGTTTTTCCTTGCCAATATCATCTCAGGCTTGATAAATAGTAACTTCATTTAAAACTTTACAATTTTTATTCTGTTTCTAGGCTTCTGTAAGGCTGCTCTGAGACAATGTGAATTGCTAAAAGCGCCATTCATTCATTCATTCATTCATTCATTCATTCATTCATTCATTCATTCATTCATTCATTCTCTACCGCTTTATCCGAACTTCTCGGGTCATCTTAGGCGTCATCAGGCATTGAGGCAGGATACACCCTGGACGGAGTGCCAACCCATCACAGGGCGCACACACACACTCTCATTCATTCACACACTACGGACAATTTTCCAGAGATGCCAATCAACCTACCATGCATGTCTTTGGACCGGGGGAGGAAACCGGAGTACCCGGAGGAAACCCCCGAGGCACGGGGAGAACATGCAAACTCCGCACACACAAGGCGGAGGCGGGAATCAAACCCCGACCCTGGTGGTGTGAGGCGAATGTGCTAACCACTAAGCCACCGTGCCCCCCCAAGCGCCATACAAATAAACTGAATTAAAATTTAATTAAATCAAAACATATAGTATCTTCAGGACTTTTTTACCTTGATTCGCAATATATAATGACACAAAGCTGTGAGTGAAATACAAATATAAGGGAAGATAAGATCAGGTTAGATTATTTACCACCATAGGATTTGGAAAAAACTTGTCTGGAATAGTTTTGAGCTAAGAAACAAACTCAGACAAAAGATTTGTGTTATATAGTGACCAACAGGGGGCGATGTTAGGCAGTATTAGAGTCTGTCCTGAGCATGCCCCCATAGGCCCCCCCACACACCCCTTCCCCAAATGGCAAAACAAACACTTCCCTCATTTATCCCTGGCCTGAGTGCTTTCAGGTAATTTGTGTGTCATATGAATCTAATGCATCCTCTCTTTAAAACGCTGTCAAATAAAGAAAGCGTCTTTCATCCTCACTGCCACATCTCACAACCCGCCTTTTATTCCCATCCCCCTCCAAAAAAAAGTAGCAGCTGCTTATGGAAATACACAAGCTCAAACATGAAAAGAAAAGCTTTTAAAAGATATCCAGTAGGGTGCCTGAAAGCAAATTAATGTTTTTTTTTCTCTTCTGTCAAATATTTGTGGTGTTTGGAGAAGAAGAAGAAAAAAAGGCAGATCTATTTGGTATGTGGAGCATCTATGTGATGATAAGCTGATTGCTGCTGGAGAAATAATCGGCACCTTTTTTTGGGGTGGGGAGTGTGTGGGTGGTGGTGGTGGTGGTGGGGTATTTTGGCATCGCATGTCAGGGCTGTTGCCCGTTGCCCCCAAATTTGTTTTCGCAGCCCCTCTTTTACAGCTTTGACTAAAATCCAATTTGCTGGCTGTCAACTCTGCCCACTAATCCCCTGCACAGCTGTGTTTGTGAAGGAGCTTCCTAATTTGTGTATTCACAGTGTACATTTCTGAACGTTTCGTAGCTGTACATATATGCACAGAAACGAGCTGCTAACCACATCTTAAAGCTACACAATTAGGAGGTTAAACTAGTTTGTTAGGACAGACAGGAAATGTGGCTGATACTGTGGCTTGTTATCAAACCAGGCACAAACAACAGCTTAACAACAGTTTACTGAATTCAGCTGATTTCAGATCAATTTGTTCTCACTTTACACTTTACTTTTGAAACTTGAGTCTAAAAGAGCGATGCATACCCACCTTCCTTCCCTACACTCTCAGAAATAAAGTTACCAACATATATACAGTGTATACAGGATATATGCTATCTTTATACATTTACTATAGACCATTTCCCTGAAACATGAATATAGTGCACCTTAAAAAGAAAGATAATTGGGGCACTGTTATAAATCTTTTATGTACACCAAAGGCACCTTCTCAGGTTAAAGATACATTCACCAGAATCAAAGGCTACTGTCGGCATAGGTTCTTTAATAATTGGAAAAGCATGGCCTTGTGAGAGAAAAGGAACCTTCACTATTTCAACAAAAATGACATGTGGGTGAGTTAAAATATCTTGAATCTAATCGAATCTATAATTTATAATAAACCAAATCTAAAATAGTTAGACATACATGTATCTGGCCATATCTAAGTTTTAAATTCTCTTAACAGATTGTCCGATTAGTTTAGTTTACTAACTAGATTAGTTAGTGTTGCTTAGTGTTGCTTTGTCCGTAGCAAAATAATTTGCAATGGAACAAGGAACAAGAGAATATAAACGTATTGTAATCTTATAATAAGAAATAGTGGGTATTTATTGTCCAGCAGCCTTCCTGTCAGCTCAAATTAGTCTTTTGCTTCTCCCCTGATCTCTTTCATCGACATTGGCCTGCCCACTCTCTTTCATCTGTCTGCAGAACTGCCGCTCACTGATTTTTGTCTTTTGCACCACTTTATGTAAACCCAAAGAAAATCCCAAGAGATTAAGCAGGAGATAAATACATGTCCATGTTAAGGTCAAAAGCAATGTGCTCCTATACTTTTAACATCCTAGAACTCATGTGAATGTTATCTGAAGCATGATTTTATGCATTGTGCTTCTGCTGCTACATGATTGGTTGATTAGGTGCGTGCATGAATAAGCTGAGGTACTGGTGTTCCTATTAAAGTGGCTTGAGAGTGTGCATACTAAAGGTACAAAAGATGCATCCATGCGATAAAAAAAACGTGACCGTGATTCATATTCCTCTGTCCGTCTAGCATGAAATGTGTGTAATGTCATGTGACACGGTGTGCTGAGTGTGTGGGCAGCCGTTCTGTCTGGAACGCTAAGGCATGGAGACAGTGTCAGAGCTGGAGAGTTGCACACTACTGCATGCATCTCTGACACACCAGATACAACTCACAGCCTACCTGTAGGAGCCACACTGGCCTGCCTGCCTGCCCTCATGTACATTTACATATCCACACACTTTCCATGGACAAGCTGCATTTCATAAATCGTAATGAGTGTGGCTTTATTCCTTTTTTACAACAGGGCTGGGTAATTACTCTAGGACTGTCTACTAGTGCACTTCTCACATGGCCTCCCACAAATCTGTGATAGGAAAATGAATGTGATGGATACATCCGCAGAGACTTTGCCAGATTCTCCGGTTAATTCACTTCCTGTGCTAATAAAAATGCAAATTAATGTCTACACACCTACTCCAAGTATCGAATTCATATACGGTTAAAGTAAAGTTCTGACAGGCATGAAACTGAGCCTCAACATCCCAATTTCCTTTCTGCCTCTTACATCAGAAGGATCTTAGTATGCAGGCTAAAAATACATAGAGGCTTTTTCGGAGGAATATTCCACATCATTTCTGTCGTCGGTGGGAAAAGATATGATAAGAGAATGTGTAGGCAGAAAGAAGCTGTAGAAAGAAAGAACAGGAGCAGGAGGAGGAAATAATTAAGTGAGACCAAGAAGATCTAGAGAATTTTAAAAAAAAGATGGAGGAGCAGGTGAGCTGCAGAAGAAGAAACGGGAGACAACGGAGTAGAAGAAAAAGAAACAGGAAGAGGACAAGGGGTAGCAAAAGCAGTAAGGAGGGGCTGAGATGAAGATTAGAAGAAAAACAAGAGGAGATGTTGGAACAGGAGGAGATTAAGCAGCAGAAGAAGAACAGGAGCAATGTGATGGTTCAGACACAAAGATCATGTGGGTTTGAAAAGAAGGAGAAGATTAAGTAGTAGAAGAAAAAACAGGGTAAGATTAAAGGGAGCGAGAGCAAAAAGGAGATTTAAGGAGAAGGACAGCAGGAGAAAGAGGAGCAGAAAGATGAGAGAAGATTAAGCAGGAGAAGAAGAAAACGAGAAAAGGACACAGAAATACAAGCAACATAAAGGTGTAGGGACAAAGATCAGGGAAGAGCTAACAAAGATGTAGAAACAGGAGAAGAGGGGAAAAAGAGGAGATTAAAGAGCAGGAGGACATTTAAGAGAAGATTAATGTGGAATCACCTTAGACATTCTTGGAGATTTAGGTTCATAAGACACGAGAGGAGATCAGAAAAAGAAAATGGAGGAGTTGTTGGATGTCCTAGGGATTTAAAAGAAGAGAAGCAGGAAAGAGGAGAGGAGCAACTAGAGGAGCAGAAGAAGAAAGAGGGAAAGATGGAGTAGCAGATGAAAAGCAGGAGCAGTATATAGGTGCAGGGACAAAGAAATAGAACAACGGAAAATGGAGGAGATGAAGACGGACCTGGAGGAGCCTGAGGTGCAGGAGAAAGAGGTGATGAGGGAAAAAAATGTGATTATGAAGCAGGATGGTTGGGAGAAGGTTAAGGTGTGAGTGATTGTTCAGGAGAATTAAGAGACACAGGATCAGAAGAAAGAGAAGGGGAGGAGGAGGAGGAGGAGGAGTAGAAGCATGGACGCAGCAGTGGAGCTTCTCATTAGGATACAGGAACTTACCGCATGTGCGTAGCTGCTGTAGGTGCTGAAGGGCAGCGCGATGGCCGGGTTAAAGATGCCAAATTGGCCCACCATCTGCTGCATACGCCGGATGGTGCGCTCCTTGTCTGTGTCAGCAAACTTTACCACCAGACTGGATGAGGCACCCTGAAAGGGGACACAAAAACGAAGAGGATTACTGACAGCATTCTGTGTTTCATGTCAGCATAGCAGTGCTCAGTGTAAATGGTTAGTGGAGTAAACTTCATGGTAGAGATGTAACTAAATATGAATACATTACTAAAATGGACAGATCATGTGTTCTGGCCTTTTGTTTATTAAAAGTTGGAGCATGAAACAGATGCAGATGCAGATACTAGCATTACTAGCAGTTTTGGCTCTGATACATGTACAGAGCTCAAGATTAGATATTGTATATGTGTGTGAAAGAATAAAAGCTAAAATGTAACACAATTCTCTTATTTTATAACAAGGAGTAATCCTGCTTGCAAACAGTTTCAACCACAAACTATTAACCCTGCAACCTTTCTGCATCAGGCTGATTGCCTCAGACACCTTCTGACCGTTATACGCAACATTTTACGTCCTTGTTCAATAAAGCTTAACACAGCTTTCTCAAAGTCAAACAGGTTAGGAAACTGATTTAAGACTGACGTGACCACTCATGGCCAGGAATCCATTCTGACCTTGGGGAGCTCTCGGTTAAGCCTTCCTCCTTCATTCCTC
The DNA here is from genome assembly GCF_022655615.1 of Tachysurus fulvidraco. Classification (NCBI taxonomy): domain Eukaryota; kingdom Metazoa; phylum Chordata; class Actinopteri; order Siluriformes; family Bagridae; genus Tachysurus; species Tachysurus fulvidraco. The sequence continues at coordinate 27,407,401 of NC_062519.1, forward strand.
CTTCATTCAGCTCATGATACAAAAGAACCACATCAGATGTGTTTTAGTTGATCCAGTGAGTTGGTTGGACCTTCACATGATTGCCTTACCCCAAAATCAGTAAATACATCCAGCCCCACAGATAAGCAAGCTTTTGTTGATATATATTTAATATACTAATTATTTATGTTCAAATTCACTAACAAGGCACATGTTACTCTTACTGGGCAAGTTTCTTAACTTTAACCTTAAAAATCTGGCAGAAAGTGTTGGTTCAGTTTCTATAACTGCAACTCTAGCTGACATCACGGCTTGACTTCAGATTTTGTCCAAGTCTACTGAAGACTCTGGTGGCTAACAAGGTCAAGGGGGGACAGGCAGATCCAGCAGCAAGAGAATGTCTGTTCTGGGTTCGGTGTGACATTTTCATGCTTTTTCCTCCGTCTCGTTTTGTCCTCAAGACCAGCCTTGCCAGAGTTCTTGACGGTCTGAAGTTTTTATAAGTTTACAATAAAGCATTTAAAAGATTATTACACCTATTTCTAGATACATATATTTAAAGGCTGATATTTCAAGCTTGAGATCTACTTTTACATAAAGAAGCAAAAAGATCTGAAAAAGAAAATATAAAACTCTGTTTTATTGCAATTTAAAATAGAAAATACTGAATACATTTGAACATATTCAAGCTATTTTAATTGAATGTCATTTTTGCAGTAACAACTCATTCACGGACAACAACAACAACAACAACAACAACAACAACAACAACAACAACACTACTACTACTACTACTACTACTACTACTACTACTACTACTACTACTAATAATAATAATAATAGTAACAACAAAAACAATAATACTTGTTATTATTATTATTATTATTATTATTATTATTATTATTATTATTATTATTATTATTATTATTATTATTATGTGGATATGGTGATGTTTTTGGTTAGGAGACATTTTTTAACATGCATGGAAGGAGTGTCAGCATATTTTCTGCCATTTGTGTGTTCTTCTATTTCTGTAAAATGAACTTCAGGAGAGAAAAGAAGCTGGAGAGTGAATAATAAAAAAAATGAATAATAGTTTATGGAGAATAGATTCTGTATTTGAAGCTATTTCAATTCTGCTTTCACTTTCCACTGTAAAAGTGAATGTAATGTCTTTTTAAAGGTGACCCTTAAGAACCAATATTTAGTCTTTGAGAGTTGATTTGCATTGCTTGTACTTTGAAACTGGATCCTTACAACACCTTTTTTTTAACAATGCATTGTGTCAGATTTTCCAGGAGGTGTTTGATGAATGAAATGATGAATTCGTGTCTGTACCTGTTCAGAATAAAAATAAAAAAAACTGACTGTTTGCAGAAATCTGACAGGGCTGGATGATATCATCTGAGTCTCTCACTGAGATTGCTCGGAGACTGACACTAGCTAGTGGAAATGGGGAAGCTGGACTCCAAGACGACTCGGCTTTTAGTGGCTACGTGGACAAGCCATGTGAACCAAAACATATCGAGCCATATGGGGCACAATCCTCCTTCTTCCACCCATAGGCTGGGGGCTGGTTTTCTTTCCTTTATCCCAGAGAAAGCTAGCAGCAGAGGCTGAGAAGCCATCAATCACATCTCATTTTCTGGTTCGATGCCTTTGTATAGTACACGAGTGAGCTTTGCAGGGTTCAACAGAAATAATGGAAAAAGAAATACAGTCCACTCTGTTTTTACTGTTTGAACTGATGGACCTTTTTAAAAATCTGAGGAAGAAAGTATAGTTCGTGACATTGCATCTCAAAAAAGTAGAGATCTGTTCTACCTTTATCCATATATAAAAGACAAAAGCCAGCTTTATCCTTGCATGAGTCGATAGATATTTGCCGTAAGCTGCCATAGTTCCCTACGTCTCCAAGCCTCCGCACCAGCGCAAGGCTGCACTTCAGTACAAGGACTTATCTCGTGTCACTCCAATTTTTTATCACCAAACCTGTTAAAATGATTGCTGCATGTAACTCAGAGGGAGTCTGTCACAGCGTGAGACTGGAAATATCAAAAAGTGCCTCATGCTGTTCACATTCAACCAATGAAGCATTTTAAAAGCTGGTCATGTCCTGACTGTTGAAGTAATGAGAAATGGAGCAGGTCTATTTCTTTTCTATTATTCTCTATTCTATTAATAGAGCATTTTATCCTCTGTAGTTATATGCTAAGGTTCTTCAGCTGCTGAACTTAATCTGCAGGTATTAAATTGCCTGAAAGCTTTAACACGGCGGTGCAGTTTTAAATGGTCTAGCACACATATACACTATATACAGAAGCTGCAGGGTTTATCAAGGAACAACAGATCTGAAGTGAGATTTTCTTTATCCATATAACTGCAGTAAAGATCCTGGTCTCTGGCTCTGTCCACATTTTTACAGGGAAATTTTAAAAACATAGTCCTACTTACATGAGAAAAAAAAGATGAACTCTGACGAGGTAAAACCGAAGAAAACACCAGACCGCATGGCCGACCAAAGCATCAACACTAAACAGAGCAGCACGTCTCACTCTACTGCCAAACACACTTCCGTGAGACATTTCAACATGATTAAATTTAGATAAGAAAGATCATCTGCTGCCTTACAAACACATAAACACATAAACTTGAAGATAATCAGATGTCAAAAAAGAGTCCAAAAAAAAAAAAAAAGTCAAGAGAATGTGCTGCAAAAAATTGTCATGACAATCATAGTTAAAGAAAAGAAAAAAGTTATCAGGGTTATCATGATTTACAGTAAACACACTGCTCTAAACATTATTGTTTAAACATTATTGTCACTGGGCTTAAGTGAGCATGATAGGGAAATACAGACAGAACAGAGAGGGAAACAGGTATGTTTTAAAAAAAAATCCATATACAGTATGTGTAGATAGGACCTTAGTCTGCTAATTACAGGGGAGTAGCATTTAATTGTTGAAACGCTGTCTGTGAACAGCATCAGGAACTCGGGAACTTTCCCAACTCTGTAGATGTGAAAGCTGGTTGTCTTGAGATGTTTGTTATACTTTTACTTATACTCTTGACAACAGGAGTTTGCCCCTGAAAATATATATATATATATATATATATATATACACGAGATTTTCTTTCCTGTATGTGTAGTACCTCTTAGCAAGCCTAACAATAATGTATCAGGTCTGCTAGTGTGGAGACAGAGAAACAGAGAGAGAAAGAGATAGAGACAGAGATAGAGAGAGAAGTGGGTGAACAATGAAGTAAAACTCTCATTAAATTTTAAGCCGCTGAGCGACCGGGAGAATTCCCACTAGCCGTGGGCCTGGAGAAATGGATTCAACTGTGAGAATAAAATGTGCAGGGAGAAATAGGAAGAAAGAGGGGCTCTGGAATCAAAAAAAGGAGTGTGGAGGAGTGTGTCTTCACAAGACGCCCTTGAACAAGGGCACCGTGGTCCTTTTCAAGCCCACAAGGTGTCTGTATGAATGAGGTGTAAAGGAGCTAACTAAGCTATATATCTGATATCATGCTAACTCCACAAATCTGTCTCTGTGCCTTTGCTCCGAGGCAATAAGGTCGGATTATCCTGCACTTGCTGCTCTTCTCTATAACGACACTGAAGCCCATAAAATCCGCTCCAGACTGCAGGTTCGGCTTTCCAGTCTAGTTGTAGGCTTTCAATAAAGGATACATACACACGTAGCTATACGCTTTAAAGCAATATTGTTGAGGTGTCTGACTTTCATATTTACATGTTTATGTAGAAAAATATTAATATAAGCAAAAAAAAATTATAATTGATTTGTTATATATATATAAGGAGCTGGTAATCATACAGAAGAAAGCTATAACATAGACATCAAGACTCATCATATAATCAAAAAACTATACAGGCATCTATAACTATATCTATATCTATAACTTACCCATACCTAGCATACAATCCTCCCAAGGATGATCTCACTTGTTCTGCATAACTTTACCGAGACTATTCAGTGCTTTTACTTGAGCTAACTTTTCGTGGTTTATCTAACACAAAAGTAAAAGTCAATCCTTTGTCAGTAATCGTTACAATAACGACTGGAAAATCCCAATTCTCCAATGTGGTGTCATTGTATTTAGTTCTGCTTGAAGGATAATGCAGGTTAATCTCTGAGTCTCAGACACAGAGATGTCAATCAAACTTTCTCATTAAAAGGTTTAGTAATATTGGAAAATCCCAGTTTAACAATCACAGTGGTAAGAACAGCAGCCAGTTTGCTACTTTGGTAGCTAAGTGTGTTTTTGTTACACAGTGAATGTCTCATATTCATGATGTTACTGGACAGAATGGACATAAGCCTAATCAGTTCGTCTGTAACCCCTTCCATTTTTAATAGTTTTACAGTGTTGAATGTCCTAATAAAACATAACACTTATTAACAGAAGAACAGAACAGAACTGTCAGGATTAATAAATAAAAAAGAAATGTTTTTTTCCCAACGATGTTAGCGTTAACATGTTTAAATGTTGCGAGTGACTTTTACCTTAAGTGAGGAGTCAAAGACTGATGTGGATGAGACTTGTAATCTTATTTCCCTTTGTAAAATTCTGTAAAAACTGGCAGTAACATTGTTTTTCAGAAGCAGATTAGGTTAGAAATGGTATGCAGGCAGGGCATTTGTAGGCCAAGTGTATGCAAAATGCTGCATGCTGCATCCTTTATATATTAGATTTGCTATACTTTCCCCTAAATCATCACATCTCAGCAGAAAGTATGGAAACGCTTCCTTAACAAAAACCCCATATTATATTTTCATGTTGGACCAGTTGTTCTCTCAAAATCGGTCTCCATATAGCTGCACAGTCACAAAGAAATACTGCCTTACCCAGAGGCATTTTGCCTCAAGGCATGAACATGAATTCCTCTGCACACAGCAGATCTTAATACCAGATAGCTTCTGCAGTTTAATTACTCCTTCCTATATTTGTTGAGGTAGCGCTGATCCCTAACATATACACACAGCTGGAAATGAGAGGTCAGAGTTTGCATGACCCTAAACTTCTCAGAGTGTAATTTCGTCCCAGGACGTGAGTCGTACAAGGCCCTTCCTGAAGCCTGGCAATTTGCTCTACAGCATGAGGGTGTAAATTTTTAATTGTGCCACGTCCAAAGCGTGAGATGAGGAGTGAAGGAGAGATGGAGGGGTCGTGCGTGCCTGGAATAAAGATCCTGTTATGACCAGACATTTGATCTGACCTGTCATTACCCTAGCATACACACACACACACACACGCACGCACACACACGCACGCACGCACACACACACTCACACATGCACATGCACAAACAGACACACAACATTTTTAGCATTAAGGTCTCACATACTCAAATATGTATTTACTTACAGTTACATCTAGGCCTGAAATAATCAAATGTATTCAGTGAGAGCTTCCAGATATGGGAAAACAGATTAGTGTGTATGGTCTGACCTATACAGATGTGACACTGAAGGAGCGGCAGAGAAAGAGAGAGAGAGAGATTATGCATACATGCATGAATATAATGCATAGAGAGAAGAGCTGTAGTGTGCTTTGGCACAGGGATGTGATCCTGGCAAGGGAGGATGTTGCCTCTGTGTGCTACAGTGTTTGCATTCAAAATGCTTAAACCTCAAGGCCACTTGATCTCAAACAGCTCAAGCTGTGAATTAAAAAAAAACCCAAAGCAAAACAAACTTTCTATGTAGAATACACTTCCAATTGACTAGGTGTGCTCTCGAGGCTGAATGCTCCTCCATGGTTTACAGTGTGCTTAAAATTTAGTCTTAAATAAAACAACAAATGTAATGTGTCTTATATGTCAAGTAACAGAGAAAGAATTCTCTGTTGTTGTGGTTGTTGTTGGCTTTCCTAATACAATAATAGGTCTAATTTATCACCAAGATCCTGCATGAGGTCAAACAATTCATCGTGAAGATTTTTGTTAGCAAGCTTCACATGATGGATATTACACAGGTTTAACCTTTTCCAATGTTAAAAGACTTATTAGCCTCAGTTTGGAAATATCAAAGATGGTCAGAGCAAATACATCAATGCACACTGACACCAAGAAAGAAAAAAAATGATAGGAATTTCACATTGTCCCAATGTAGGCTCAGACTAGCTTTCACTCTGCCACAGAGTCTGGTATCTTTTATCTCTAAACTTAGGAACCTAGAAAGCACTAGAACCCGGTTACCTATCACAGGTAACAGCTAACCACATTTAGTCGATCAGCCAATCCAGCCAATCAGATTGCAAGATTCTGAACCTTATGAAAAGCTAAGTGCACAAATGTAAATTATATTTAGAACCTTAAAGCAAAGCATCACACTATGTGTGCACTAACATGTGCTACATACTCATGTTGCTTGTTGTGATACAGATGATGAGTAATGTGATACAGCCCAATGATGGCTACTGTCCAGCATTGGTAGAAACATTAGTAGCTAATTAAAGGAACACAAATTAAATATCAATCAAATCATTTTGACAATTGGTTTGTCAAATGTTACATGACAGGCTTCGTTCTACCTTCACTGAACTAACTGTACTAACTACAAACACTTACCAGAGACAAGAACTTTATTCTAACCTTATGTCATGTCTCTATAACAGAACAGTGGCTTGGTGTCTAGTGCAGTTGCCTCACAAATCTAAGGCTGGTGCTCCAGTTCTTGCCGCAGTCTTGCTCGGTTTTCTCTTGGTTCTCCGGTTTCTACCCCCAGTCCAAAGATATATATACTGTACACTGATTGCCATCTTTAAACTGTACCTAGAGTAAATGTGTGTATGATTTGACTTGTGATGGGCAAGATGACGACTTTGATTGGCCCATGTCCCCTGGGATAGGCTTATGTAGGATAACTGGTAAATAAAATGGATGGATGGATGGATGGGTGGATGGATGGATGGATGAAAGGATGGATGGATGGAGGGATCATACACATGTATGTGCCATAAAATTGTTTAAGGCATCATTTGAGCCAATCACTTGTTTTGTTCTTTGTTGATTTGTTGCACTCAGATTGTGCTGTTGCTGTAAGTACATAGAAAATTACCGGCAGCTCTATAGCTTTCTAAGGTGAACAAGGGTTATACTATCAATGAAGATTCCACAAAACAAAAACTTTACTATCCACACAACTACATTCTAAAACAGCCTTGGTAAACACTGTTTACTAATGGACCGTTCCAGCAGCCCCGGTGATATTTATATCCCAGTGATATCAGGTTAAATTTTTTTATTTTTCTACAGTAATGGTCTTCAAATGCTCCCTGCACACCGCTCCATATGTTCAACATACTGGAAGCCAGGAAACACTCGAGAACCCGGAGTGCATGACCTTTGACGTTCAGCTGGAAGCGAGGTGACATTTCTCCCATGATGCCTCATGAAGAAGTGAACTGCTTGGACTAAACACCTCCCCTGATCCCGAGGAGCAGTGCGGGTCAGCCGTCTCACCTTAATCCATCTGTGTGCCTGATTTTATGACATATTTACTCGATGAGAAAGCTATATGCATGTTCAGTCCGTCGTCTTTATGCCTCCCGGTTCCTCTGTCTCTTTCTCTCGCCAGCCTTCGTTTTTCTGCTCCCTGCGCTTATACAGTGATGAATAATTCACTAGCCGATTTGGTGAAAGGTGAGGTAAACAAGTCTATTGCCTAATATCCCAGGAGGATGGAGAGAGGAGAGCTGCGAGGGGAGGGAAGTGGAGGGCGTATGTGTGTGTGTGTGTGTGTGTGTGTGTGTGTGTGTGTGTGTGTGTGTGTGTGTGTGTGTGTGTGTAACAGAAATACAGAGAGATGTTAAAAACCTATATGTATGTATAACCACACAGCGATTCACAATTCAGTGCCTGTGAATTGCACTTACTTTGACCTCTGTCACACCAAACGCAAAGACTTCTGCCCCTTTGACTCTCTCTCTCTCTCTCTCTCTCTCTCTCTCTCTCTCTCTCTCTCTCTCTCTCTCTCTCTCTCTCCTCTACCTTCCTGTCTCTCTAGTTAATCCTTCTCAAATTCAAGTAAGCTTCAGCAACATGTCCAACTCGTTTGTCTTTTGTTCTCTCTGTCTATAAAAACACGCACCCCAATATGGCGCACGTTTACAGCTTCAGCTTTCACTGCCGACAGCAGTTTTATTTCAGTAAACACACCGTTTGTGAATGTGAGCAAGACCCCAGTGCTATTTTAGAGTCCTGAATAATAAAGAGAGTGAAGCTGAATAGTTTTGATTGAGTCTGCCGGTGTTGAACAGCAGGCTTTTTGCAGCTTAGCGTCCACTCCTCCAGACGTTTTGACTACGCACACACTGAATGTACATAAGCAGTGTTTGTAGACAAAGCAGCACACTGAGACATTCAGTCTGTTGTTTGAGAGATATTTTGATTGTACGGCAAAGACGGTTGTTCTTTTTCAATATTTTTAATCAACAAGAACAACAACAATAATAATCATCATCAACATCATCAAACTCAGATCTAGGTGTTTGTATAGGAGGTTTTAGGTGTTTGGACTGCAAACAAAAAGAATGAATTAATTATAATAACTAAAAGCTGATATAGATGGATTGATGGGTGGGGGAATGGAGGCTTAAAAGATGAATGGATGAGTGTGTGAAAGGACGGACAGACAGACAGACAGACAGACGACAGACAGACAGACAGACAGACAGACAGACAGACAGACAGACAGACAGACAGACAGACAGACAGATAGATAGATAGATAGATAGATAGATAGATAGATAGATAGATAGATAGATAGATAGATAGATAGATAGATAGCTCGTGATTTAATCCAGAGCCAACAAAACCTATCCAGTGTTAATTAATTTGCTAATTGTTTAAGCTGGGCTCAGATTACAGTATTTCTCAGTCATTTACATGTATTACTAGAAAGGCAAACATCACACTCATGATCATGATATAATTCATTGTGCAGCTCTATAATGATTCATGCTTAATGATGCATGGTGGACAAACTAGGCATAAAAAGTGAACTCCATGTATGATTTGCTCAGTGAAAGATCAGCTGTTTGGTTTGTTTAGAAAGCAGTCTGGTGAGATGTTGGGGTTACAGCACTGACAGCTGAGCTTCTCAACCCTTTTACAGCCCAGGATTCTGTTAAAAACTGTGTGAAATGAATCCACACTGAACCTGATCCAACTGTTCATGTTTATTTTATTTTTTTTTTTGCTTTTACGACCGTTAAGTTTTTTTAGTCATGAAATTTGAATAACATTAGCTTTAAATAAACATTCATTTTAAGTAGACTTGCTTTTGAGTTTGTGGCCATTTGGATTCAAGTCATTCGATTCATGCGACCAATCACACAGGCTAATAAATATAAAAATTAAACAAATATAACAATTTTAATAAATGAGTGGCGTGATTTCTGTAACTAAAAAAAAAGAATCCAATTCCGTGGAGTTCCCCTAAAACTTTGCACTTTAAAAAAAAACAACATAGAATTTTTTTCATATCGTCTTAAAATCTGATGAAATAAATATGCTTTGAAACTAGTATTACACCGCGATCATGTGTGATTGCACCTGTTTGCATAAGATGCCTTGATTTTAAACAGCAGAGATTGCAGCAAGATGGTAACAATGTCATAATACGGATGAAAGAGGAAAGAAAGCGATTGTGTACTCACCGGCATGGTCTGACTGCCGTGCAGCGCACTGATTGCAGACTGAGCTTCAGCATGTGTGGAGAACTTAACAAAGGCGCAGCCTGCAAACAGAGAGAGAGAGAGAAAACAAGTGAGTTTTATTAAACGTCGTGAAGAGAAGCGAGTCAGAACAGTATATAGAGGCGCCGGGCTGGTGGAGCACAGCAGGCCGGTCCTCTGCAGGCTGTCAGCGCTCCAGGCTCCGTGCTCCAGACTGCACTGATTAAACAGCTAAGCTAGTTAACGCCACATGTGCCTCCACGCATACTAAACACAAACACAGAACAACTGATATCATTTCATCATTAGTTCACACATCAATCAAAAAGAAACTCCACGTTCTGCTTCCTGAGGCAGGCAAAAAAAAAAACAGCATTGTGTTAAAGTGCTTGAATGATTGATTTTGATTATACATTTACTTTCTCTCAAAACTCTGGGATCTTTCGTACTCGAAACGTCTTTGGAGAAATCCGAATTTGTTTCGACAGTCATCTTTTTCCTCTCATCCATAAAACTGCAGATTCACACAGCTACTCCCTAAGCTGCAGAAATAATCTCACAGCAATTTTCATAAGAACTAGCTGGGGGAAACTCCAACTCCCACAGTGCTTTGCTAAATGTCAGGCTATATTAGTATCTATCAGTGTCCTCAAAGCCTCAGTGGGCAATAAATGGAGTCTGAAAAAAAGGAAAAAAATAAATAAACAGGCTCAGATATGCTCTTATGTTTCCCTTACGGCTATTACATGTCCCTCGTGAAGGGCTTTTTTTTTTGGATAACAAGCCATTTCGAAGCCAAATAAGATTTCCTGGCAGATTCTCGGCACAGCTATCTTTATGCATTAGCACAAATGGTCCTACCTTTACTGTTCCCATCAGGACCTCTTAGCACTGTGCACTCCTCGATGACTCCGTAGGGCTCGAACAGGCGATAGACATCCTCCTCCGTCTGTTGTTTGTTCAGCATCCCCACAAACAGCTTCCTGTCTTCTGAAACAAAGAGCACACATGGTGTGAAACACTATTCGATGATTCTTTTTCCAACTTAACCCCTTGTTCAGCAGCCCAGGCTGGACAGCACTCTGCTTTTTGGACCGCAGCCACCGAGTGAACACAGGGACCGCTTTGGTCTGGCATGGTTAGCTTGTGGAGTGGAGTCTTAGCAGCCATTGTTCTCTGAGCCAAGGCTGTTCATTTTAATTTGAGCGATAATTAGGTTCGACCCCCTACTGAAAAACGTG